>NC_060123.1:378656843-378956843 GCF_021461395.2 Schistocerca americana | reverse complement strand
GGCATCCGGCCACCCCTTTACACTAACCTTGCCAAATCCGTTTCTAACAATGCCGACCCTGCGTCAGTGTGGGACATGGCACCAGTGAAAGAAAGAAAGAAAGAAAGCATAGCATAAACAAACGTCTGCTACCGAACACACCTTTGTCCCCCAACTTGGTTTGTGCAGCCACAAGTGCGCTTGCTGGATGAAGGTGTCGCCCTACAGGTCGCTCATGTGCAACAGTGTTCTTGGTGCTACTTCAATATTACACTGTAGGAATTCAAAGACTAGTGAACGATTCTTCAAGAAAATCTGCTGTTTCGCCGAACACCTCCGATTTTGGCCGATTTCTGCCTGGAGCGAGACGCGATAGTGGAGAAAGCATGCAATAAAGGTGGAAGTGATACGTGATTTACTTGCACCTGCAATCAGTAATTCTGGTGCTTCGAAATTCCGGTCTACCCGTGCAAACCACGGTGAGGTGAACAACGTGGGTGCAGGTTATGCAGGGTGGTCAGAGACAGTCTGGAAAGCTTGTCAGATTGTGCTAAAAAATAATTCCTAAGGGAAAAAGTGTAGCGCCGTTTTCGGATTATGTAGTGTAGAAGTTAACCAATCAGTGCGCTGCGCGCACAAATTCAAGAGGCCCGCCAGATCCAATCATTATTTGTCAGTTGTTCTCAAAGCTTAGATGATATCGCACGAATTGCTCAGCCTTTGGCTCGGGTTCGATCCACACTACCGTCCCATGTCCAATTTTAGCATGGCCCTCCCGTTCGGCTTTAGGAAACCTAACGAAGAACACGTCTGACGATCTTGTCTGGCTGACCGCACGAATTTGCACACGCAACAGTCTGATTGGCTAATTTCAGTGTTGATTAACTCGGTAACGGCGCAACGGACCCAGTTTTGTCTTAAAAAAAAAATTTCTCAGCACAGCCTACCGTGAAACACCCTTACAAGGTTTTTAGATTGTTTCTGACCACTCTGTGTGAATCATCACTGCCGGGCCGCACAGAAATAGCTTTCAAGATATTAATGACAATGCCGGTGATTTCATAACCTTGTAAATGCAATTTCGTCAGATTAAAGGTGATAAAAAATATTTAAAGTCGATTATGTGTGAAAGCAGACTTACATTTAGCTATCTTGTCGATAGACTATAACGCACCTACTTACCGACTTAATTCACACGATAAATGTGTTTGCTTAGCTAAAACAGTGAAATACAAAACAAACTTATAATACAAACAATATTTCTCAACTCTTAATCATAAAAATTTATGTTTTATTTATAATTAACCATTTATACACTGCTAATAGTTAATAATTTATGAATTGCAAATAAACTTAATTATTGTTCACCATACCAAAACCAAAATACTAAACGTGTTATGAATGGTAGGATATAATACTGTTTTATTTTCATTTTTAGATTGTTTATGTAATTTTTAATTTATTTACTTCCATTGTACGAGGGCGTCCTGAAAAGTAATGCCTCCGCGTATTTCATGTGAAGGCTCTTAATGCTTCTTAAATGGAAAAAAAACGTTATTAACATCACAACTTTTTTCTTCGTGTTTACATACCTGTTTATCAAAACAGTCTCCATGGAGTTCAAAAGTGGCTCTGACCACTATGGGACTTAACTTCTGAGGTCATCAGTCCCCTAGAACTTAGAACTACTAAAACCTAACTAACCTAAGGACATCACACACAGCCATGCCCGAGGCAGAATTCGAACCTGCGACCATAGCAGTCGCGCAGTTCCGGACTGAAGCACCTAGAAACGCTTGGCCACCGCGGCCGGCTCTCCATGGGGTCAAACACATTCCTCCCAACTAGAGACCAGTTTGTAGATGCTTTGCCGGCCGCGGTGGTCTAGCGGTTCTGGCGCTGCAGTCCGGAACCGCGGGACTGCTACGGTCGCAGGTTCGAATCCTGCCTCGGGCATGGGTGTGTGTGATGCCCTTAGGTTAGTTAGGTTTAAGTAGTTCTAAGTTCTAGGGGACTTATGACCTAAGATGTTGAGTCCCATAGTGCTCAGAGCCATTTGAACCATTTTTGTAGATACTTTGTTGGAGATACTTTGTTGGAGGATGATCGATGACAGAGAAACTAAGGCTTCTCTTTGTTGCAGATGTCGCAGCGCTCGTATGTGTGTGTCTCGCATTGTCATACCGAGACACATGACTCTCCATGTGTGGACGAATTTTTCGAATTCGAAACTCGATTACAGCACATTGTCTCTTGCGTACCCTCAGCAAAACACCCTGAGGAGGGCAATTTGCAACAATGACCGAAACGTTGGAGAACTTGACGTATTGACAATGTGGTCATATAACCTGAAGTATTTTATTGACAGTGACAATTGCCTTAGAAGCCTATGCTTACAAGAAACAATTATTTGATTTTTTCCTACATAATAAGCTACTCCACAAGGATAATTACATGACAACATCTTCACCTATTCCTTTGTTTGTATACAATTCCATAAAGGAATTGTTAATGAGCTGTTCTGCGGATAGTAACGTTTCTTACATCAATGGAAAAAATACATCCAATTGGACTTCCCTGTTTTACATATTACGATGTTTATGTTAAGTCTGTCTCCTTTACTGTATCAAGATTGTTGCGCTTCAGATGAATTTATACAGTGTAGGCTATTTTTCTTATGATATTGCAGTTTTGTTCGCTATTTTTTTCCTTTTCAACCAGTGTGTTTCGACTTATTCGTAACCCTTTATTTTACTCTATGACAATAGCTTGAGAGTATAAAAACACATGAGGTTCCAACAGAGAAACAAAACCCCCTGGAAATTATCTGCAAAAACGCTTTTTATTCACTCTCAGGCTACTTAACAACTGGCAATAGTAGTTAATGCAACCAGTTACTGTGAAAGTTTTGAAAGAGAAAATACATTCATAGTTTTTCTTTCCTATATTCCATGCAGAAAATAAGATTGAACTACAGTGCTGTTATGTGTCACATGCGGCAGAAGAGTGAGACCTGCAGATAGAGTTAAAACAAGTGAGGAATTCTAATCTTGTTACCAAATCTGAGGTTTCTCGTGAATAATTCAATGAAAATGACAAACAAGTAATAGTTATGGGTGTATTATTAAGATGTGTGACTCTACGTTAGTGACTTTCCAAGGCATTCGGTATCTTATAATTTTAGTAATGTGCTCACACTTAAGAAAAACTTATATATGATAATATTTGGATATTTAAATAAAATTATTATCTCAGATTGATAAAATATATTATAAAAATATCCGGAATTTACTTCTAAGTTTCAAGAATTAACTACTTACTTTTCATCTCATTCTTCATCATTATATTACACATCCAATCGTAGTGCTACCAAATTACAAAGTTTTACTCATTTGCAAAGCGAGGCGAGGTTCGTTTTAAGAAACAGAGAAGTTCAAATCCATGGTAAGCATTTATTTCCCCTCCCCTAGTTGTTTAACTGTGTTCTAGGATGGTTTCTAATTGTGTACCAAGGGGAATTTCCCATCTGCATTGGTTCAGCAATATGTCGTCTATACTTGCATTTTGCTCCTTGGGTTTTTTACAATTTTTCTGGTCAAAGACGTCTTAACATTTTGCGACAAGTATGCAAGTGTTTTACAGGCTACATCCGACTAGTCATGTAAGAAAATCAGCTACAGGTTTAATGACGCGTTACCCATATTTTACTACAGCAGTCGAAATAGCGAAATATCTACCATCCAATCACAGCGCTCTAATCTGACATAAATTAAAGCGCGTATAATAGAAAATGTATGTCATTTTATTGCGCTGTATGGCTGTATGAACATACAAGATTAATCACCTAAAACTTGAACCGCGAATATTGTGAAAATCACAAGTGCTATTGATGTGCGGTTATTACAGAATGTATTGATAGTCAGGGACTCGTATTGTTATCCAATAAACAGACTGTAATAATAATTACAAAAAGTATTTTTTGTGCTAACGTACACTTTTTAAATGGAAAAATGCCTATTGACGAAAACGAAAGTAGGTTAAATTGGTATGTCAATGGTGTTTGTTGCAGGTTTCTAGTGCGAGTCGTTTACGAGATATCGTATTTTGAAAAAGTTTCCACTCTGACAGTTGTTTGTGCCATTAAACCTGTACAGTTGTTAGGTATGACGTTGTTACTTTTGCTTACAGTGTGCTTGTGTGTTCCTCGGGAGCACTGCGACTTGCTAGTTAGTGTGTGACAGTCTAAGAAGTAGGTCGTGGATGGACGGTGGAATTTACCAGTGCAGGAAATGCCGACATGCTCGTGGTGTATGGAGTGTAGGAAGAACGCAGTTCGTTCTTGTACGTTGTATGCCGCAAGATATCCCAATAACTGTCAATCACCTCTTTTTTTGTCATCAGTCTACTGACTGGTTTGATGCGGCCCGCCACGAATTCCTCTCCTGTGCTAACCTCTTCATCTCAGAGTAGCACTTGCAACCAACATCCTCAATTATTTGCTTGACGTATTCCAATCTCTGTCTTCCTCTACAGTTTTTGCCCTCTACAGCTCCCTCTAGTACCATGGAAGTCATTCCCTCATGTCTTAGCAGATGTCCTATCATCCTGTCCCTTCTCCTTTTCAGTGTTTTCCACATATTCCTTTCCTCTCCGATTCTGCGTAGAACCACCTTATTCCTTACCTTATCAGTCCACCTAATTTTCAACATTCGTCTATAGCACCACATCTCAAATGCTTCGAATCTCTTCTGTTCCGGTTTTCCCACAGTCCATGTTTCACTACCATACAATGCTGTACTCCAGACGTACATCCTCAGAAATTTCTTCCTCAAATTAAGGCCGGTATTTGATATTTGTAGACGTCTCTTGGCCAGAAATGCCTTTTTTGCCATAGTGAGTCTGCTTTTGATGTCCTCCTTGCTCCGTCCGTCGTTGGTTATTTTACTGCCTAGGTAGCAGAATTCCTTAACTTCATTGACTTCGTGACCATCAATCCTGATGTTAAGTTTCTCGCTGATCTCATTTCTACCACTTCTCATTATCTTCGTCTTTCTCCGATTTACTCTCAAACCATACAGTGTACTCATTAGACTGTTCATTCCGTTCAGCAGATCATTTAATTCTTCTTCAGTTTCACTCAGGATAGCAATGTCATCAGCGAATCGTATCATTGATATCCTTTCACCTTGTATTTTAATTCCACTCCTGAACCTTTCTTTTATTTCCTTCATTGGTTCCTCGATGTACAGATTGAAGAGTAGGGGCGAAAGGTTACAGCCTTGTCTTACACCCTTCCTAATACGAGCACTTCGTTCTTGATCGCCCACTCTTATTATTCCCTCTTGGTTGTTGTACATATTGTATATGACCCGTCTCTCCCTATAGCTTACCCCTACTTTTTTCAGAATCTCGAACAGCTTGCACCATTTTATATCGTCGAACGCTTTTTCCAGGTCGACAAATCCTATGAAAGTGTCTTGATTTTTCTTTAACCTTACTTCCATTGTTAGCCGCAACGTCAGAATTACCTCTCTCGTCCCTTTACTTTTCCTAAAGCCTAACTGATCGTCACTTAGCGCATTCTCAATTTTCTTTTCCATTCTTCTGTATATTATTCTTGTAAGCAGCTTCGATGCATGAGCTGTTAAGCTGATTGTGCGGTAATTCTCGCACTTGTCAGCTCTTGCCGTCTTCGGAATTGTGTGGATGATGCTTTTCCGAAAGTCAGATGGTATATCGCCAGACTCATATATTCTACACACCAATGTGAATAGTCGTTTTGTTGCCACTTCCCCCAATGATTTTAGAAATTCTGATGGAATGTCATCTACCTCTTCTGCCTTATTTGACCGTAAGTCCTCCAAAGCTCTTTTAAATTCCGATTATAATACTGGATCCCCTATCTCTTCTAAATCGACTCCTGTTTCTTCTTCTATCATATCAGACAAATCTTCACCCTCATAGAGGCTTTCAATGTATTCTTTCCACCTATCTGCTCTCTCCTCTACATTTAACAGTGGAATTCCCGTTGCACTCTTAATGTTGCCACCGTTGCTTTTAATGTCACCAAAGGTTGTTTTGACTTTCCTGTATGCTGAGTCTGTCCTTCCGACAATCATATCTTTTTCGATGTCTTCACATTTTTCCTGCAGCCATTTCGTCTTAGCTTCCCTGCACTTCCTATTTATTTCATTTCCCAGCGACTTGTATTTCTGTATTCCTGATTTTCCCGGAACATGTTTGTACTTCCTCCTTTCATCAATCAACTGAAGTATTTCTTCTGTTACCCATGGTTTCTTCGCAGCTACCTTCTTTGTACCTATGTTTTCCTTCCCAACTTCTGTGATGGTCCTTTTTAGAGATGACCATTCCTCTTCAACTGTATTGCCTACTGCGCTATTCCTTATTGCTGTATCTATAGCGGTAGAGAACTTCAAACGTATCTCGTCATTCCTTAGTACAATCACCCAGTCATTTATTTATCACCTCTTCAACCAGTTAAGTGAAAACGGTATTGTAACACCGAGACAACGCAAAAGGATGACACCAGTGACGACAGAGGAGGGGGAAGTTAATATTCTTGCTGCTGTTGTAGTAGATTCACACGTTAGGTCCCGCGCAATCGCACGAGGAATGGCAGGATTCAGGAAAGTGTGCTACGCAGTCTCCATCGACGAAGATTTCATCCCTCTCACATTTCTCGTTATTAAAAGTTCCATGGAAACGATTATGAGAATCGATTATCGCGTTAAGACCGGATACTCTAGATGTGCCATGAACTGTTTCTTGTTTAGTGATGAAGCCACATTGGGCAATCATGGCCACGTGAACCACCGCAACATTCACTGTTGGTCTTTTGACAATCCACGTTGGCTTCGTCAAGTGCAACTTCAGTGTCCACGGAGTGTGGTGTGGGATACTGAACCATCAGCTCGTAAGCCCGTTTTTCATAGATGGAACACTCAAAGTGCAGCCTCCTAACAGACCATCTTCCACGGATTGTGAAATATGTTCCTCTGCAGATTTAGAGGAACCTGTAGTATCAACACCGTGCCTGTCCAGCCCATGGTGCACCAACTGTGTGCAAATCGTTTGAATGGACGCAGCAGATCTGTACCTTGGCCGTCCCATTTCCCGGATTTGGCGGCTGCAGACTTTCTTCTGTGGGGAATTCTCAATGACGCTGTCTACAAGGAAGAACATACCAACTACACCCGATGATGTGGGAACACATACTACTGCCGCCTGCTGAAATGGTAGCACGTGTGCTGCAATCGTTCCATGCCAGACTGCAAGGGTGTATTTCCGCTGCCGGTGGTCATCTTGAACACAAACTGTGATGGTCAGTTGTCTCATTACTGGTCAGAATCCACATAACTAGCGTATACATTTGGGTTGCTCTGTAGTGTACGCTGACACAGCGTGGGAAGATTTAAAAATATTTCCTTGCAACGAACAAAACTGACATCGTAATTTATCCCAATTTTAGCTTGTTAACGTAAGTAGGTATTGTTCTTTTTAAAAAGTTTATGTTTGGACAAAAATAGTCTTGCTACGTACTATTGAAATCAGTTTATTCACTAACAGTACGATCTCCTGACTACCAATCCATTCTGTGAAAACCGTACATCAATAGCACTTTTCATTGCCGCATTTGAGTCATTCACCCTGTATACAACGTAATCTGCAGTAACGGAGAACTGCAAGACACTCATATCGTTCTGGTATTTTCTCCTAGTGTTGAGTTCTGGTTAACTGACTGGTTCACTGCGTATAGCTCCGTCTCCTGAAAGATTAGTGCGGTCCTCCTATTTGTTCGCTTAAAGCGGACGTGTTGTACACCAGAAATATGAGAAAGCACTTTCTACGTACAGTCTGCTCCTCACTGATTGATGCCACTGCTCTCCTCATAGAACTTTTACCCCGAATGAGACTTACGTTAATAGCAACAATAATAGTAATTGTAGCAGTAATAGTAGTAAGCTGTTTTATTACCTAAATATCTTGTAAGGCTACGAGAATATACCACATCAAACGAAGCTATCAAATTGAAAAATGATCAAACAAAAGATTTCCCTATAGAGAAGATGTAACAATGGTCAATGTGTTTCGGAGAAATTTGTCTTCTCTTTCAGCACTATCGGTATTTCACGGTATCAGTCTGGAATTACTGCAGTTCGCATAACTTACGGTCACCATTCGTAAAAGGCCAAAATGTATTTCAGTCCAGTCTTTATTGCATCCATCGTGAAACTAAACAGCAGCCTTAAAAATTGTAATTCAAGGCCGTTTAACTGCCGGGTCGTTAGTTCTGATTATCCTATCAGGTTGCCGAAATGACTCATAAAGTTTTGGGGTAAGAGCTCACATTAAACGCAGAAAATTCTCGAAATCTTATGAGATTGTGACTTTGTAAGAGGATACTCTCGTGACGAAAGTACTTGCGGCCTCGTATTTGTTATTTTTTTCCGTCGGGTATAATAGGGGAGGGATGTTTTAGAACTGTGGCTAACACTGCAGAAGCGTTCAGTAGTATGTCGACAGCCACTGTGAATATATCATAAACCACCAATATTGTAAGCTATCAATAGCTCATTCAACGTTTCTTTTCACACTGTTGCAAGGATGGTAACAATAATATTCATTGACATAAGTACATCTTTATTTGCAATTGAATTTCTTTTCCATCTGCCAGCTATAAATGTATGTTCTCCTAATAGTAAATTCAGTTAACAGTTTACATCATTTCTCGAGCCCTAGTTTGGTGTACTTCTGATATACTTTAATCGTATTGAAATGACACAGTTTTTTCACCGAACAGTAAGATCCTATATCTGATTTCTGGGCACATTTTTGAAGATGTATGAGAGAATCCGTACAAGTGGTTCTGGCATCCTTCTCTGTTTTCAGACTCTGGATACCAACTCTTAGTTATGTCCTTGGTTTACACAGAATACCCATATTTTGCAATGATGACATTCTTCAACTTTGTAGCGGTAGGTGTGCTGCTGTGAACTTTTGGGACTGCGTAAATTATTTACAATTGTAGAAAGATTTTTAGTGGTACTCCCATCACAAGGCACAAGTAAGGATTACTTAAGTATCTCGACAATAAAAGAAAGTTGTAATATTTTATTTATAGCCTGTGAGATCTGTCAGTCGTAAGAATGTTCTAAAGCAATGTGCAAACTGGATGCTCTGTCTGCAGTTACGGGTATTGCAGGGACAGTGTTCCCAACATTTCTCTAGTGTTACTGTGTGCTAACAAAAAACGAGGGTTCTGTATCGAATCAGGTTCGAACTTGCATATTCCATCCAGTCTCGTCCAGTGGAAGAGCCTGCTAGAAAGAGAAATGTTTCCTAGCTATTGTCCCTTAAAGGTGCCTGATAGCACAATTGCTAATTAAACACTTGTCTGATTGACCAGCTCTTTAACAGAGAGGTGGCAACACGGTAAGAAATAACCTGTAACATTTACTGTGGGTGTGTTACGAAATGGTACTTAAGTTTGTTGTAGTTTGATATATGACGATTGACTAACACAATGAAATCCAAACGAGATCGTTGTCTCTTGGCAGTCTATGATATCGTCGCTGTAAAAATCAAACAATGGAAACCCAGGATGGAATATAACAGTATTATGAAAAGGCAAGTTGCTACCCACCATTTAGCGGAGATGCTGAGTCGCAGATAAAAGACAGACACAAATCAAGTTTTCAGTCATTAAGGCCTTTGTCAACACACACACACACACACACACACACACACACACACACATACATATATACATACACACTCACGACTAAGCGTGGTGTCAGTAGCTTCAGATTGTAGTCGTGTGTATGAGCTGCGTTAGCGTGATCTTGATCGTATGTATGTATGTGTGTGTGTGTGTGTGTGTGTGTGTGTGTGTGTGTGTGTGTGGGCGCGCGCGTGTGTCCACGGGACGTCGTGTTTTGAGCCTGTGGCGGAAGGTATTCCAAGTCCGCCAGGACGAGTCGGCAGCAATGAAGCCTGCGGTCCACAGTGCTGCTACCGGTGGCTGTCCACACTATTGGCAGACATACTCGATGCGCTGAAGGAAGTGCAGCAGAAGCAGGAACAGGTCCGTCTTAGTGATCACCATCTGGGTGCTCCCGCACAGAACTGAAAGACGCCAGGCGAGTGTTTGGCCTGTGTGGCCACGATCGCATATATATATATATCATATCTTGGGTGATCACACCCTCGCTCAGACAACATGAATTTGTCCACATGAGAAACCAGGTGATCTCAAACCCACTCTGCAGTGCTCGATAGACAATCCATAGGACTTGTTGAATGTGATCAAGAAGTCTGTCAGCCAATTGCAAACCCCTAAAATTAGAATGGAGATGTCTGAAAATGGAAATAAAAGTACATCACTATCTACTGTTAAAGTTCTCCCTTCATGACACGTATAGTATTTGGGGCAAGTACTGCCCTCTCGCCCCCTTTCTTCTTACTACTCTCCTACTTGTGAAAATATAAATTCGACTCTATGTTTGCGGGCGGGAAGTTGATTGGTTTGAAAAAACATCGATGCCTCGACAACCATTTCTTGTCCGTTTGGTTCCTATTAGAAAATTTAATGATTTCCCTTTATAAAGTTTTTCAGGAATACCTGAAGAAGTCTGTTTATCGTAGCCGAGTGCACGTGAATTTATGTGTCGTTGGAATGGTTACCAATCAGCCTATCGAGATCTTAATACAGGAATTAGCCGTTCATATCTTGTTTTTCGGTTATTTTATATGCGTCACCGTCTTCCTAACCCTAGGTTCACCCCAGTCGGTGCGGTGTCTTAACTCCGAAGTATTTTCACTGAGTAGGTCATTTAAAACGTACGCTCAATACGTTTGTTGAGGTTGGATTGTTTGGGGAAGGAGACCAAACACCGAGGTCATCTCTAAGGGGATGTTTCGCATCGGTCTCATCGGATTAGGGAAGGATGGGGAAGGAAGTCGGCCGTGCCCTTTCAAAGGAACCATCCCTGCATTTGCCTGGAGCGAATTAGAGAAACTACGGAATACCTAAATCAGGATGGGCAGACGCAGGATTGAACCTTCATCCCCCGAATGCGAGACCAGTGTGCTACCCACTGCGCCACCTCGCTAGGTAATACGTTTGTTGATACTGCTCCAGATGCCCGTGATTTATATCTCACCACACAGCCATCGTTATTCTTGGTGTGGCTCACCCCGATATTTTGTTTACGTTCCATAACAGTTTGACTAAATAAAGGTCGTTGTGGTTACGAGACAATCATAGAGTAAAATACTTCTTTCCTTTAAAATCTGTCCACGATTAACACAAGCTTGAATTTACTTGTGTGATTAATCTCTCACAATTCTGTTTCGGGCATGTCTTCCGCCATGGGATAATGTTTTTCTCGACCACGGCAATGTATTTTCTTCTCAGGTAGCAAGATTCGTAGCTGTAATTTCCTACATTTTCTATAGGCAGCATCGTAAAGTAAAACAGTCCATATCTACGGGAAGTCGCAGATATGTCCTTCAAGCAACCATTTAAATTAATTTGTGCTGAGCGTAACATAATCATTTTCTAACACAGTAGTGAGACCTTTATGTTCCTGTCTTCTACACAAGTTGGCGCTCTGAGATCGTATCACTAGTAGCGATGACTTAGGAGGTTTCTCCATTTTGTTTATCTAAGGTGAAGTACGTAATACACACACGCAAATGCAGAGTTACCCTCGTTATGACCTTACTGGCAGTCGGGAAAATGTTGCCAAAATATTGGTCTTAATTCTCAGCCTTTTTGTGTTGTGTTTCGGTGTTCACCGTTTACAGCCCCCCAATGTAATTTATTTGGGGAGTAATTCCAAAGGAGAAAAATATAGTGAAATCTGCGTGCAGACATCACATCACCATTGTAAGCAAGCAACTGCGGAGTAAATCCTACCATTGCCCGTGTTTTAACTTTGTAAAACGAAAAATGTATTGTGTTCAGGAAATACCCGAATGCGGAATACTTAAGAATAAAATAAGTAGAACGAGCAGTGAATTCAAGGCCGAAGTAGCTGCGAGAAAACTGGGAAGGAATAAAAAAAAAAAAAAGACTAATGTTCTCTTAATATCGAGGTCTCTCCTTTTCGTTTCACCAAACCTGCCAGGAGAATTCAAATGTTAAATATATACGAGAGAGGGAGCAGATAAGAAGAATGAATACGTAGATAACTATTTCTAGAGGGGAAAGCTGTCTGTTGAGGTGATATAATAAGAAATGGGAGTTGATAAGAAAGACATCCAGTATTGTATCCAGAGTTTAACAGTGGTTTGGAAGCCTTGCGATCAGGTAAGGTGGAAGGCACAGCTAATATTCCTTTGTAATCTCTAAAATCGTTGGGGTTAGAGGAAAACAAACCACTATTCAGTTGGTCTGTAGCATCTATGAGCCTGTAAACATGCCATCAGACTTTCGGAAACATAGCACCCGCACAATCCCTAACATAGCAAGGCCGATTATAGTGCGCGGATCGTCGCACAAATAGGTTAATATCTCATGCATCCAATTTGCGGATGAGAGTTATATTCCTATGAATGTAAGAGAACGTTGTGGACCTGTTAAATGACTTTTATTTTGGTTTTATGAGAGGTAAAGGCACCAGTGAGGCGCCTCATAATGGAAGCAAGACTTCAGAAAAGGAAAGATACGTTTGTAGAACTTGTCGACCTAGGAAAATATATTGTCAGTGTAAAATGGTACAACACGTTCAAAATTCTCAGGAAGAGTGTTGTAAGATGTAGGGGAAAATGGATGATATATAACATGCCAAAATCAAGAGGGTAAAAATAAGAATGAAGAACCAAGAACGAAGTTCTCGGTTTACAACCCTCAAAAATACGGGGATGCAGTAACCCAAACTGGGAACCACGAAGTAGTCGAAGTGAAGGAATCCTGCTACCTTCGAAGCAAAGTGACTGACGAAATAATAATGGGAAAAGTAACTAGCACATGCAAAGAGGGGATTTCTGGCCCAAAGGACGTAAGGTAGTCATGTCATTTTGATTTTTATATGTCATAGATGTACACGTCAGAGAGAGAGCAAGTTATACACATCAGAGAGAGAGCAAGTTCCTGTTAAATAATCTTTGGTCTTGTCGTGGCGCAGTGTTTGCCTCTGCGCAGTCTGATACATTGTTAGTCGAAGTGTGGTAGATGATGAACGTATTTAGTGTGCACTTGTGATTGTATCTTTTAGATGAATAAAGGACAGCAAGGATGAATATGATGCACACAATGAAAGGTGAAAGGAATATAAATTCTAAATAATGTAACTGTTTTGAAGAGAAGTAGTTCCAAGTAAGACTGTAGCACTGCACACCTAATTTGTCGGAATGATTATTGTCAGCTAGTTAACTTGCTCAGAGCTGAGAGAAAGACCACCCCATTCCCCTGAGTCATGGGTTAACATAGTAACTAATTAATCTGTTTGATTTTTATAGAAATTTTCTGTTAACATTGTACCCTCCCTAAATCACTGGGCACTTTGTTAAGCGTAGTATTGTTCAGGTTCATGTTATATGTGAACATCACGAAAAGTTTTACTCTGTCTTTTGAATATATACTTCATTCTACAATCGTCTTGGCATATCATTTCATAGGAATAGTTACTCTTCCCATCCCATTGATTAACATTACGCGTTACCACATGCCACAGTTTGAATATGTATTTAGAAAGAGAAATGTAGCTTAGCCGTTGCCTGCTTGCTGTTTGAGGTGTCTCGTCACGGTTCGCGCGGCTCTCTCCGCCGGAGGTTCGATTCCTCCCTCGGGCCTGGGTGTGTGTGTTGTCCTTAGCGTAAGTTAGTTTAAGTTAGATTAAGTAGTGCGTAAGCCTAGCGACCGATGACCGAAGAAGTTTGGTCCCATAGTCCTTACCACAAATTTCCAATTTCCTGCTTGCTTTTTACCGCTGTGCTTTGGAGAAATCTGCAACGATGTTGTGAAGACACGGGGTGAGTGAAAATTTTGATTAGGGCCGGATAATTCTACTTCAGTTGCGCATTTAATACAAAGAGAAGTTGCGTTCAGATCAGATAAAATTCAGTTCCAGTCAGGTTCTGTTTAGTTAAAGGTTAGTATACGAGTTTCAGCTGGATAAGGGTTTGTGGGTACATAGTTTTAGTAATACGTAGACTTTTGTAGAGTGGGATGTGAAGTTGGGCTAAATTTCAGACAGGAACAAAATATATGGGGAGGTTCCAAGGAATCTACTAGTATCAAACATGAGCCATTATTTAAGGAATAAATATTACGAGAATGTACTTCTGGAAAACAGCAGTTAATGAAAGTGAACCTTGGACTGTGGGAAAGCCTTTCAGACGTGGTGCTATAGAAAGATGCTGCTTAGATTGAAAATGAGGACATTTCCTCAGAAGAGGGGAGAACATGGAAGGAACAATGACAAGAGAAGGGACAGAAATAGTGGACACGTGTTCCGAGGTCAAGAAATAACTTACCATGGGAATAGAGGGAGTAGCAGAAGGCCAAAATCGTTGGCAAAGTTAGGATACATCATCCAAATAATTTAAGATACAGGGTTCAAGTGCTACTTAGATATGAAGAGGTTGGCACAGAAGAAGAATTCTTATCTGGCCACTTCAAAACCAGTCTCAAGACTGATGACAAAGGAAATAACGTGTTAAGAAAATGAATTTCGGTTGTTGTGCCCTCTACTAACAATATTAGTAAACTATTTAAACGGCGGTTGCGACCAGTAGAGGCAAACAAAAAAAAATTTCACCCGTATTATTGCCGATAAATCAGTACACTGAAAAAGGGCGTGATTGAGTAATACACATGGTATCCCAGAAATATTGCGACAAACTTCGAGGTGCTTTAGAGGGTGTATTGAGAAACGAATCGAGGATAGGAACCCGTGTCCAGCAACTTCATCTAACGAGGCTACAGAGAGCAGAAGTTAAAGGCGCCGATGGATGGCAGTAGACCATCCATTCTATAGCAATCGTTGCTGTGTATGCTACTGGAGCGAGGCGTAAGGCCTCGCGTAGTTATTCAGTGGTTGCGACTGATTGCCAACGATCGCTAGTGGAGAAACTGCAGCTAGCTGCTGCGTAGATATACCTTGTGCCCTATACGTGCGATGCTCTGCTGCCTTGGTGGATGACGGTTTCGTACGTGGATTTCAACCCGCTGTTTATTTTCTCCTGTATACCGAAAAAATTAAAGATTTGAGAGGGTTGCAGGTGGAAAATAGATCGCGAATGGAAACTCGTGTCCGAAACGGTCATCCACCGAGTCAACAGAGGATTGCATTCATAGAACACACGGCCATTCTAAACAGCAGATAGCTCCATCTTCTGCAGTGGCGATCGTGGCAATCAATCACGATCTCTGAATAACAGACAACATCGCAACATTCCGCCTACGGTCAGTCACCGTTCAAAGTAACGTTTGCTGCCAAAGGCGTGACCGTAGCAACAGGCGCCAGCGCCTATAGCTTCGACGATCTGTAGCGTCGTCCGATGACGTTTCTGGACACGATGTCCTACTCTCGATTAGTCCCTCGAGGCACCCTATACAACCCCACGAAGTTTGTCGCAAAATTTCTGAGTCACCCTGTATTTTGACACTGCGGTCAGTTGTGGCGCTGACGCAGTTTCATTGACAACTATATTTTAGTATGGCGTGGACTATTCTACACTGAGTTACGTTACAGTGCACATTCATATAGACTTGGCCACTGTTTCTATGTTTCGATACAGTGTATCGATACGTGGTACTGTTTCAGTGTTTCGGAACGGCTGTGATTCACTGTTTCGAAACAGTGGTGTTTCATTCCGCTCCTGTCTCGGATAACTGGACCAGATTCGATCTCGAGCCAGACACAGAAACTGTATCATTGTTATAAAATAAGGCTGTTTCAGTCCACCTGTGCTTGGAACGGACCAATTGTATCAAAACAGTGATGTTTCATTCTGCTCTGTGTCGGACGAGATTCGGGATCGGTACAGGCAGTGAAACACAACATACCACTTCATGAAACACTTTCAAGAGTGTCGAAATCTTTTTGACAAGCAATAGCATGAAGCTTAAGATATACGAAAATAAAGGTGTGTTTCTAGCTGACTGTCCTATTCCGGAATGGCGTAACGTCTGCTTTATAAACACTAACCAAACAATAAAACAAAGCATACTATTCACATTCAACATAATAAATATGTGAAAATCATTCGGTTAAATTACACTTTTTTTGTAACGTACGCTTCTCTGTTCATGTACAGTAATCGTATTAAGAAACGCAAGCAAGCCTACAACATTTTGAATAAAAAAAGGCGTAGAGTGACAGTTATTAGGCATATACATAAATTTGATGTAGGTATAATTGCAAGCAATCTGTTTGACATATCACTGATAGTGTAATGATGAACGGGAAGGGCTGGAAAGCATGGTGAATTTACAGTAACGGTTCGAAACACCTTGAAAGACAAAATTTGTTCTGCTATATTTTGTTATTTATTCGAATTATTTGGCGTTATTTATGAGTCTATAGTCACTGTGCCTATTATCCACAATGATTCCCTTTGTGTGCATGGAAAGGATGGGTATATTACCCATAGTAACGGAATGTGGGAATCCCAGTAGCATATCCGTTGTTTCTGCAGTTTGCTCCCACCTCCCGTTCCGTTCGTGGTGGTTCTTCTGTCTTCACCTATGGCTGTCCTCAGCCAATTGAAAAGTATGAAAGTCACGCGACACGAAAGCAGTGCATTTGCTGCAGGAAATACGAAACTGCCAAGACGCCTAAGTAATAGTTTCATACTTTCTCCGACATGATTAGCGCTCTTGCGCCTCATTTGTGTTTATATAGACATACTTACACAGTAGACATTCAAGATGATAAAATGTGTAAGTTTATTAGATTACAAAACACACACTGTTTAACTGTTTCGAAACAGCGTATCGAAACATCAAATTGTACTGTTTCATTTGTTTCGAACAGGTTACGTGTTTCAGTTTGCCCATCTCTACATTCATAACGCTGCCGCACTGCTGCTGTGCGCGTTGTTTCCAGCATCAGATAGTGCCTCACCTATGCAAGAGGACACTGATCTCCCTCGCAGCTTTAAATATACTCTGTGTGAAGCATAGAGTACTGGAACACTGTGTACACTCGACGACATCACGCACGTTAGCAAGCCGAGCGTAGTACTTGCAGATGTGTTCACTGTGTAACCGGATTTGGTGTCTGGGTTAACTCATCTCTCTGTGTGTACATTCGTTTTATACAGATACAGAATTTGGTCGTGAGGAGGCGAAGGGACTCGTGCACGGGAAGACATTAAACGCATGAAATACAACTTTCGCACGAGCACAGTTAAGTTCACCAACACGCACACGAAAGAGAAGCGTGCGCACGCGCTCTCGGCGAGAGAGACAGAGGTGGGAGGAGATATAAACACGGCGTGAGAGCTGACCGGGGATTTGCGGATTCCACAGAGCGTAAGGAATGGCGCAGCGACGCCGTAAATAAAAGCGCCGCAGTGGACGCTGAAATCCTGGCCGCAGCCGCGACGTGACGTGGCCGATGTCGGAACAGCGCCGCCGCGCGCCAAGCAGAGCGCGCCAAAGTGAGTGATGGGAGGCGGCAGAGCTGTACGTGTGTGTGTGTGTATGTGTGAGTGTGCGCGCACGCCTGTTCGGTCTCACCGCCCGTAAATACGGCGCGCGGTATGCGACGGAATCCGAGCCGTGGCGGCGCCGCCTCCACGCCTCCAATGGTGTTGCGGCTCGGGCGGTCCGCTTAATCTCCATCTGTTGTTCTCGGCAGAGCCACCCGCCTACCTGCCGCGGCCACGGGCGCCGCGTTTAGCTCCGCTGGCGCGTGCTGCGTCTCCACTCCCTCGCATCAGGACCACGTGCGCTCTCGCTTGTATAACTTCCTTTTACTATCGGTGTTTCGCAAACTATATTGACTACTGAAATCGGATCAGCCTCAAACCAACATCATGTTCCTTTCGCAGATTGTACAGGACGTTTTAAAAAGATTCATCCCATTCTACTACAACTGAATTTTATTTAATTAATTGATTGATTTATTCCCACAATTTTTTAATTCGTTCCTTGAGTGTGGAGTGAGTCGTGTGTTTTACAGATATTACGAAATGTATTCGCAAATTACACTACTGGTAATTAAAATTGCTACACCAAGAGGAAATGCAGATGATAAACGGGTATTCATTGAACAAATATATTATACTAGAACTGACATGTAATATCATTTTCAGGCAATTTAGGTGCATAGATCCTGTGAAATCAGTACCCAGAACAACCACCTCTGGCCGTAATAACGGCCTTGATACGCCTGGGCAATGAGTCAAACAGAGCTTGGATGGCGTGTACAGGTACAGCTGCCCATGCAACTTCAACACGATACCACAGTTCATCAAGAGTAGTGACTGGCGTATTGTGACGAGCCAGTTGCTCGGCCATCATTGACGAGACGTTTTCAGTTAGTGAGGGACCTGGAGAATATGCTGACCAGGGCAGCAGGCGAACATTTTCCGTATCCAGAAAGGCCCGTACAGGACCTGCTGAAATGTAGGGTTTCGCAGGGATCGAATGAAGGGAAGAGCCACGGGTCGTAACACATCTGAAATGTAACGTCCACTGTTCAAAGTGCCGTCAATGCGAACAAGAAGTGACCGAGACGTGTAACCAGTGGCACCCCGTACCATCACGCCGGGTGATACGCCAGTATGGCGATGACGAATCCTCGCTTCCAAACACGGATGCGACCATCGTGATGCTGTAAACAGAACCTGAATTCATCCGAAAAAATGACGTTTCGCCATTCGTGCACCCAGGTTCGTCGTTGAGTACACCATTGCAGGTGCTCCTGTCTGTGATGCAGCGTCAAGGCTAACCGCAGCCATGGTCTCCGAGCTCATAGTCCATGATGCTACAAACGTCGTCGAAGTGTTCGTGCAGATGGTTGTTGTCTTGCAAACGTCCCCATCTGTTGACTCAGGGATCGAGACGTGGCTGCACGATCCGTTAATAGCCATGCGGATAAGATGCCTGTCATCTCGACTGCTAGTGATACGAGGCCGTTGGGATCCAGCACGGCGTTCCGTATTACCCTCCTGAACCCACCGATTCCATATTCTACTAACAGTCATTGGATCCCGACCAACGCGAGCAGCATTGCCGCGATACAATAAACCGTAATCGCGTTAGGCTACAATCCGACCTTAATCAAAGTCGGAAACGTAATGGTACGCATTTCTTCTCCTTACACGAGGCAACACCGGTCAACTGCTGTTTGTGTATGAGAAATCGGTTGGAAACTTTCCTTATCTCAGCACGTTGTGGGTGTCGCCACCGGCGCCGACCTTGTGTGAATGTTCTGAAAAGCTAATCATTTGCATATCATAGCATCTTCTTCCTGTCAGTTAAATTTCGCGTCTGTAGCACGTTATCTTCGTGGTGTAGCAGTTTTAATGGCTGGTAGTGTACGAATATGGTTATACAACAGCTCTTCGAATTAGTACAAACATAAGAAAATTTGTGCCAGACCAGGACTCAGACTCCACGAGTGGTCCCCTGAACCACTTGGGCTATCCGAGCTCGCTTCCATGACCGACACAAACATCCACATGTGCTAGTGCATAGGTCCCAGAGTGCTTATTCACAATTCCTGTCATTCCCGCGTAAGGAGAGACGTTACTTTTATCGTCTGGTCGCCTAGCTTTGTCAAGAAATACAGCAGTCCAGTATCTCTGTTTTACAGTGTCTTCAACTCTTAACCCTACCATCTGAACAGCACAGCAGAAATACCCGTTCTCAACTAAGTTAAATCCTCTCTGTACCATCACATAACACTGACATGTTTTCTAAATAATTTTTCGCATCAGGAACCCGACTTTAGAACAATCTTCCTCAAAGTGTGATAGACATTAAATACATTCAAAATTTAAAAAGGTAGCTAATGCTCCATCTTCTGTAGCAACCCATCTCTCCCATATTCTGTGCAGCTCACTCTCATCAGAGCATTTAAGGAAACATGCCACCACAACCACAAATGAAAATCGATTTTCCCTCTGTATTAGATACGGTAATTGACTATTGTGCATGCAGACGAAAGGGGCGAGTGGAGGACAATGAAACAAGCAAATAATCCTAAAAAACACCAATAGCTTCCCTGATACGACTTACACAAAAGTACAGCAATTTTTTCATCTTTCTAGTGATATAAAGGCTGATTCAGCTGCCCCTATTTATCGGTTTTATGCAACCTGAAATGCCTTAAAAAACCATTTGAGAGCTCTTCATATTCTCTCACTTGTTGCATGCAAATTATTAGTCCTACAGGAAAAAGGAATAGAACTTTTTTTGTAGGAAAGCGTTCTTGCTCGAGGCTATAATGTTGAATTATTCAAGAAAAACATACTAAAATGACGTTGAAATGCATTTTTCTTGAATAACTCGAAAAATGTGGTCTCCAGCGACAACATATCCCAGGACAAAATTTAACTTCAGTCAATTTTCTACAGAAAGATGTTGTACAGAATTTGAAAATCTGGTACATGGTATTTGAAGATCTTGAGGGTTGCATAAAACCCAGCAGCTAGGGCACCTGAATCACTTCTATATAAGGCTTCCTGACTTCCTAATTAGAGGTCTGTAAACACTATAACTTCCTCCCAAAAAATCCATTTGCCTGGCTTATTCTTCTGCTAGCTTGTTTTTTCAGTTCTTGATTTTCTCCTTGTAAAAAATGCTTTGTATTACTATTCATATAACCTTTTTTGTCTGTTTCTTAATTTTATCTGTAGAACTAATAGTGAGGTGTCAGCAGTGGAAGGCAAACAAGAAAACATTCACTCTCTCACGTCCTCGTACCCTTCAACAGCTTTGTTACATTTCTTCTGGACCCCGCACTCCCCTGAGATGAACCACCAACTTTTCGCTCTGCACTTTTGTCAAAGTAGCGGTTCGAAGTAGCGAAATACAAATAAACTTACTTTCTCCTGATAATTCGTAAGGCTTGTAACTTTAGCACCAAAATACTCGGAATACATTGTATACAAATACTGTCATTGTTTGAGGCACGATTAAAGGGGAGGAGGGGTGAAGAAGATAGTATGGGCGCCGCGATGAAGATTATGATTGAAAGTTGGGTTCCTAATAATGGAAGGTTGAGGAACGATGCCCTATGACTTATTGGTGCCACTTGGATTACAGGTTGTCCTCTTCTCTGTTTAGTGTTATCTCTTACCTGCTTTTGATTTTTATCTCATGTAGCTCTTCCACATGTTACCACGAAGGGGTACTGAAAAGTAATTCTTCCGAATTTCTTATGTGACAATTCTTAAGCCATATTCAATAAAGGGAACGTTTTCAACATTTTCCATCTTTACTCTTCATTTCTACATCATTATTTCACAACTTACTCACTCTGGCGCGGAACACATTTCCCCCAAAAACAGACCAATTAGTTGATACCGTCACTGTAGTATGTTTGCCTTTGTTGATGGAGCCACAATCTCACCTCAGCTTCCACTGCTTCATCACATCAGAGTGAATTCCTAGAAGGTGTTTCCTAAGTTTTGGAAAGCGATGAAAGTAGGATGGGTCCAAGAAGGGACAGTATGGGAAATGATTAATGACAGTGGGCCGCTGGCGTCTGATGAATACAGAAGTCGCAGCGCTCTAATGTGGTCTATCATTAACATGCTGAAGGAGAGGATGTTCCATGTGTGGACGAACTCTTAGAATTCGAAGCTCGATTACAGCACGCTGTTTCTCAGGCACTGACATGTTTACATTTCACACCGCCGTGTTACTCGCTACAATTCGGAATCCTGTAGCGGCAGAGGGCTGTAAGTACGTGCATATGGAGAATAAATAACGTTTGTTTTATTTAAAAAGCATTAAGAGTTTTAACTTAAAACACTTGGAGGTATTATTTTTCAGCACGCCCTGTTATAATTGTAAGTAGGCTGTTTAGGTTTTTATGTTGGTAACGTCACGTAGCGCTCTGTATGTAATTCACTGGCTGTGCTGTGTGCAGTCTGTGGCTGGTTGGCATTGTTGGAGTATTCGCTATTGTAGTGTTGGGCAGTTGGATGTGAACAGCGCGTAGCGTTGCGCAGTTGGAGGTGAGCCGCCAGCAGTGGTGGATGTGGGGAGAGACATGGCAGAATTTTGAGAGCGGACGATCTGGACGTGTGTCGGTCAGAAAGAGTAAATTTGTAATACTGGATATCATGAACTGATATATATATATATATCATGACTTTTGAACATTATTAAGGTAAATACATTGTTTGTTCTATATCAAAATCTTTCATTTGCTAACTATGCCTATCAGTAGTTAGTACCTTCAGTATTTATTTAGAATCTTTTATTTAGCTTGCAGTATTGGCGCTCACTGTATGGCAGTAGTTCGAGTAACGAAGATTTTTGTTAGGTAAGTTGGCTCTGAGCACTATGGGACTTAACTACTGTGGTCATCAGTCCCCTAGAACTTAGAACTAATGAAACCTATCTAACCTAAGGACATCACACACATCCATGCCCGAGGCAGGATTCGAACCTGAGACGTAGCAGTCGCGCGGTTCCGGACTGCGCGCCTAGAACCGCTAGACCACCGCGGCCGGCGTTAGGTAAGTGATTCATGAAAGGTGTAGGTTATTGTTAGTCAGGGCCATTCTTTTGTAGAGTTTATTGAAAGTCAGATTGCGTTGCGCTAAAAATATTGTGTGTCAGTTTAGTGTTGATCAGAATAAGTAAAGAAAGAATTGTCTGAGTACGTTCAGTTCTGCTCAGTTGTTTGAAAATCAAATAACGTAAGGGGTTAACCAGTACAGTAATTGATAAATTTTTCTGAGGGGATGTTTCATAATGATTCTTCACTCTTCCTGCTTTCGCATGAAACAATAAGTATTGAGCTGCTCTCGCTCTGTAGTAGCTGTCCCATCTTACCTCTGTGACAGGTGCTCTTCATTGTAGGTGGATGTAAGACCAGGGTTTCATCTTGAGATTGCTGGAATGGTGTCTTTTAAAGGATACGATCAATTACCTCCACCATCCTTCCGCGCGTTACACAGAGGTACATCTAATAATTCGTTCCTGCGACTCTCACACTTAATACACACAGCAGAATCAGCTCAAAAGCTAGGTATACAAGAGAGATTTTCACTCTTAGAGAGGCATTGTGGGTAATATGTGCAGTGTAAACAGAGTCAAGATTCATCTAGCCGGTAGTCCCCGAGAGTGAGACCAGATTTCAAATAGCCGTGCTCTGCGAGTTTATACGTCTCGTGTAAACTGCGACTTCCACCTCTCGATAGCTGCTCACCGTAGCTCTCAGCGAAGTAAAGCTAACCTGGCATTGTGGAAAAGCTGAGAATACTCGATGAGTGCTGAGAGCCCATACTGCGTCCAAGATTTGTGCCGTACTTCAGTTAAATGCAAGTACTCACGAAACTGCTAGCTCTGAGACAATTTGTGGCCGTGGTCCATTTATGAGCATAGAAATCGCTAGGTCTGCCTCCTACACAAACAGCATTAACGGTCAGCATATTTCAAAAATTCTATTCTCAGACAACGCAATGCAGCGAACAACGTAATGAACATCGTAGACATACTACACTCAGTTAATAAACGGAAAAATATAATTCCTACATTAATACGAGTGATGGACTAGTGCATTATCCGAGGTGCATATAGACACTGAAGCTAACTGTTCTATAAACGTGTACCTGCATTTTTTGGATGGTTGAGACTACAGTCGCAGAGCATACGCACGATGAAGTGGCTGAGTGGCTGTCAGCAATGTGTCAGCAAATGGGTCGAAAGTAGACCAAGGCGTTGGGGCAGGGGTGTACGGGGTTCAGCCAAGACTGGAGGGCATCATCTCTGTAGGAAAACTGGCCTCTGTATTCCAAGCTGAAATTACTGCAATCAGGGCATGTTTGGAGGAGAATATGCGTAGGTGCTACACGTACTGTAGTATCTGCATCTTTTCAGACAGCCAGGCAGCCCTGAATTCATTGGTAGCTCCTGCAACAAGATCTAGATTGTTGCAGATTGCCACAGGGCTCTGGTGGAGCTAGGGGAAAGCAAAAGGGTAAGCCTAGTGTGGGTCCCTGGCCACTCAGGGATCGGTGGCAACGTACGAGTTGACAGATTGGCCTGGGTGCGGCATCAACTCCATTTATTGGACCGGAAACTTTCCTGATAGTCACCAAGGATATGATCAAATTAGAAATACGGAACTGGCTTAGGAAAGAGCGCGTAGGATAGTGGACCAAGGTCCATAAAAAAAACATGTTAAGGTAATGATGCCCAATCCATGTTTTAAAAGAAGCTCTGTAATCCTGGGATTGAACAGGAAAGAGATCAAACTCATAACTGGACTGATGAAGGGGCATGGGAATTTCAAAAAACACCTACACCCAATTGGTATAACGGAAGAGAATCCTAAATGTATGATCTGTAATGAGGGTGAAGAAACTGCATCACACCTAATCCTCGAATGCAAGGCATTGGAGAGTTAGAGATACAGAATCTTCGGTACAACTAGACTTGAAGAAATTGTGTCTAACAAAGAACTTGTAGAGGGACTCCTTGCACTATTTGAGGGCGTTGGTTGGCTTTACTAGATATACAGGGAGCGATACGGCACAATAAACTTAGTTTCGGTGCGGGCAGTGGCGGGTTGCACCTAACCTGTTTTAGCTTCCTTGTTAAAATCAAATCAAAAATGTGTCACCAGAAAAAGTGTTGAAGAAAGTGTTGTGCGTGGTTTTTGAAGGAGTTGTGTGTTGTACAAGACCCAGAAGGTGGAGCAGCTGAATCACCCTCTGTGCGAGAGTTCGTGACTTACTTATTAGGGAATTGCTAATACTACAACTTCTCAAAAACTCCATTTGCACGGCCTCTTCTTCTGCCACTTTGTTTTGTCAGTTCCCTGGAATCTCTCCTTAGGAAAAATGCTTTGTGTTACTTATTGATATAACTTCATTTTGTCTTTTTCTTAATTTGGTCCAACCAAAGGATGGAATTCAACTCATTGGTTGATTTTCGGTTTCTGTTGTCCTCTTCTTTATTTCCTGATTACTGGAACGCCGATCTGATGTTACAGCTCTCAGATACTTATACGTTTGACATGCCTCAACAGTATTTGCATCTGTGATAATGTCATGATGTTTAGTTCCTAAAGGCCGATATTCCGTTTTAGAAAAATTTATTGTTAATCCGGATTTATTGCTTCCGTACAAGTCTTCATAAACCTCTTTTAGAGATATATACTTTAATTATTTTGATCAAAGGTAATTATCAATAGCCGGCCCCTGTGGTCGAGCGGTTCTAGGCGCTTCAGTTTGGAACCGCGCTGCTGCTACGGTCGCAGGTTCGAATGCTGGCTCGGGCATGGATGTATGTGATGTCCTTAGGTTAATTAGGTTAAGGTAGTTCTAAGTCTAGGGGACTGATGACCTCAGATGTTAAGTCCCATAGTGATAGAGCCATTTAATTATCAATAAATTTCTTCCAATAATATTCAGGAGAAACATATCGAAACTTTCCGTGCCGGCCGGGGTGGCCGAGCGGTTCTAGGCGCTTCAGTCTGGAACCGCGTGACAGCAATGGTCACAGATTAGAAACCTGCCTCGGGCATGGATGTGTCCGATGTCGTTAGGTTAGTTAGGTTTAAGTAGTTCTAAGTTCTAGGGGACCGATGACCTCAGCTGTTAAGTCTCATAGTGCTCAGAGCCATTTGAAACATTCCGTTCAGTACTATGGGCGACTAATCCTAACGCGTTAACGACAATTTTGTCGCGGTGGAATTCTTTTGCGTAAGAGCTCCGCCTGTGTGACTGTTTCTTGTCAGGTTCCGAGGAGCTGAGCGCCTGTTTCGAGTTGCGGCCGGGACAGGAGGCGGCCACGCGTGTCCGGTAGTTCTCTGGCCTTCCCCCGCCCCCGCCTTACCCCACACCACACCACAGCACAGCACAGTAGACCGCAGTGCCGCGCCGCCTCCCACGCCGCCTTTTTATTCCTGTCGGCCCCTTTTTTCCCGCCGGCTAGAGCGCCTTCCCCGCCCCTCGGCTGTCACCACGCTGCCAGACACGCCGGGCCGAATAATTTCCGCGGCGCGGCGCTGCGAACTGACGGAGCGCCCGCCGGACGCGCCGCGCATAATAAACAACGCCGCCGGGACTGCGCTGCTGAGCACGGTGCCGGTGGCGCCGGCAGGTGGGCGGGCGCGGCAGCTGGGCACGCTAGGTTTGTCTCCCGCGCGCCGAGTTGTTCCTCGCAAGTGATACGAGTGAAAAAGTAAACTCAGTTTGTCATGGCGCTGCAGAGCGAACGTTACCACCCGTGGCTGCATGCGTACACGTGCGCGCGCTTGTGTGTGTGTGTGTGTGTGTGTGTGGTTTAAGCTGATGAACGAAACTACGCTGTAGCAGAGAGGCGCGGCACGACGCAATCAAATATTGTTTACACGAAATGTTACGAGCAAAAAAATGGTTCAAATGGCTCTGACCACTATGGGACTTAACATCTGAGGTCATCAGTCCCCTAGAACTTAGAACTACTTAAACCTCACTAACAAAAGGACATCACATACATCCATGCCCGAGGCAGGATTCGAACCTCCGACCGTAGCGGTGGCGGGGTTCCAGACTGAAGCGCCTAGAACCACTCGGCCGCTCTGGCCGGCAACGAGGCGGCGGAACTGAGCGGTACAGCAGTGCGAGGCACAGTTGACCAATTGGTCAACTATGCCGCTTCGTGTGGCACCGCATAGTTCCGTTCGCGCTAGTGTGGCATAACAAGCGTCACTGAACGTCATTCAAAACGTAGTTCTTTAGACGCGCGAAACAAAAGTTCTTTTACCAAAACAGCTTTAGACGACGAACAGTTGAGGGGGTCGGACGTCAAACGGGCCGACTTCGAGAAGGAGAAGCACCACAAGACATTTTAATTTGCACTGTCTATACATTTACAAATAAATTCATAAAACTTTGTCAGCAAGACCAGGAAGGATTCAGGATTCACACTCATAGCAGTGGAAGTTCAAAAACACAAAAAAATAATATGTTTTTAATGTGAAATCTCATGATTTTTTTCACTTACTGTTGGCTGCATTTGTTGCTGCTATTGGTACACTTTTCTTCATAAGTAAGAGAGATTCTTCAATTAATTTTGCCCAGCATACAAACCATACTTACGGGTGTATGAAGCTCTAGAATTTATTCAATCTATGGAAAAATGAATGGGCTGTTACGTTTTAAACTTCGTGTTTAGAGAAAACTCGAATTTTATAGTTAATTATCTCAATTTTTACCACAGTTTTTAACAGATTTGGGAAATTTAGAGTTTCATATACCTGTAAGCATGGTTTGTATGCTAGGCAAAATTCATCGAAGAATCTCTCTTACTTATGAAGAAAACTGTACCTTCAGCAACAAATGCAGCCAGTACCAAGTGAAAAAATGATGAAATTCCACATGTAAAAAAAAATTGTTATGTTTTTGAACGTCCTCTGCTATTAGTGTAAAATCCTGAATCCTTCCTGGTCATGCTAACAAAGTTTTATGAATTTATTTGTAAATGTATAGACAGTGTAAATTAAAATGTCTTGTGGTGCCTCTCCTGCTCGAAGTCGGCCTGTTTCACGTCCTACCCCCCCCCCCCCCCTTCCCCTTAACTGTACAAGTAAGAGCGAATATCCAGAGTTACATGCCCTTCAAAATGGAAATTATATGAATAGTGCCACAAAAAGCAATATTTTGAAAGAAATGAAGTAAACATAACGTACAAATTCCTGCCTCTGATATTTTTTATTTTGTGAAACGGACGATTCAAGTCTTTATTTTTTGTGAATGCGTGCTTATTATTACATTGTTAGTACTTATTTTCTCTTCCACGACATACCCTGTTAACCACCTCATTTTGTCAGACGAAACCACCTTACGAAGAACTGAAATAATTTTTAAATCTATCCCGTATGTGGATAGCTTAATTTACGAAATTATCTTCTATATGGGGAAGGTCTCGCACTCGTATCGCCCTCCCGCCGGAACTTCGAGTCCTCCCTCGGGCACAGGTGTGTGTGTTGTTCGTAGCATAAGTTAGTTTAAGTAGTGAGTAAGTCTATGGACCGATGACCTCAGAAGTTTGATCCCTTAGGAGTTCACACATATTTGAACAGTTAATTCGTATCTCCCCAGTCTCTTCATGGTCAAACAACACTGTGTCTGAGAAAATCGTGTAGCCACAAGTGGCAAGAATAATGTTCTTTGTATGTTCCGGACATCAGACAGATATTTCAAGCCGGCCGGGGTGGCCGTGCGGTTCTAGGCGCTTCAGTCTGGAACCGCGTGACCGCTACGGTCGCAGGTTCGAATCCTGCCTCGGGCATAGATGTGTGTGATGTCCTTAGGTTAGTTAGGTTTAAGTAGTTCTAAGTTCTAGGGGACTGATGACCTCAGAAGTTAAGTTCCATAGTGCTCAGAGCCATATTGACCGTCTTGTCTTAAATAAATGTATCAACAGCTGTGTCGCGCTTATATTTGAAATAATAAACAGCTCATTTTCTGAATGAGATTTTCACTCTGCAGCGGAGTGTGGGCTGATATGAAACTTCCGGGCAGATTAAAACTGTGTGCCGGACCGAGACTAGAACTCGAGTCAGTTTTAATCTGCCAGGAAGTTTCATATCAGCGCACACTCCGCTGCAGAGTGAAAATCTCATTCTGGAAACATCCCCCAGGCTGTGGCTAAGCGGTGTCTCCGCAATATCCTTTCTTTCAGGAGTGCTAGTTCTGCAAGGTTCGCAGGAAAGCTTCTGTAAAGTTTGGAAGATAGGAGACGAGGTACTGGCAGAAGTAAAGCTGTGAGGACGGTGCGTGAGTCGTGCTTGGGTAGCTTAGTTGGCAGAGAACATGCCCTCGAAAGGCAATGATCCCGAGTTCGAGTCTCGGTCCGGCACACAGTTTTAATCTGCCAGGAAGTTTCAGCTCATTTTCTGTTTTCTCACCTGTCTCGTTTCAATTTGACCGCTCCTTATAACAAGGACAGCGCACTAGTAAAAGATGAAAGAACGCTAATGAGTCAATAATCGATTAACACGCTCTCCAGTTCGCACGTGACTATGTTTGTGTTGAATCTGTAACCTAAAAAGGTCATGACAGATGGTACAGCTCTCTGTGTCTCAGATCTTCAAAGTACTTAATATATAAAGGAGGGATTAGAAATTATCTACACCTAGCTGTGTTTATTCTTTCCCTTTGTAGTTATTTGTGATCCAGGCACTCGCATAGTGGCGAAATCTGGGTTTAAACTTGTCGCGCACAAGAAGAGAAACACAGTGGTACAGAGGCGAACAATTAAGACCGCCGGTTGGGGCTGCTCTGCCTCTACGGCAGTTTCGTTGCGATCGCAGTTTAACGCGCGGGGGAGTACGCGAGAGTGGCGCGGCCTGTTTCTTGCGGGCTGTTTCCCGCAGCGCATGCCATCGATCGCCTGATTAAATCTCCGCCGCCGCCGCCGCCGTGTGGCGGCTAGCAGTGCCTGGCTGCGATCCAGCGGTCGCAGCCCCTCCCAGCCCCGCCGCCCTCCTCACAACCCACCTCCCCCCACTAACAGCCCGTCGCTCCCGCCCTGTTTCTTGCGCTGCGCGAGGTACCACCACCCGACTCGTGAATAGGATGAGGCATTAATCACGGTTCGAACAACGACGCTTCCTCAGGTAAACATTTGCGCGCTCGACGGGATCTCATCGTCGTATCAACGAAACCAGTTGGCCTTTGTGTGCCTCGGATGCTTTGTGTCACGACTCTGCCTTCCAGGCCTTCTGTCCCCTGCCGAGAGTACAATACTGGCACAGCTCGCTACTTTTTCATTAATTAAGTGCAGTTCTCGAACACGTCATTTTATCAATGGAAGATGTATCGAGCTACAAAGCTGTATGTGCTGCCATTTTTAAGGCAAAAACTGAAATGAATAGATTTTTTTGCTTGGTAAGAAAATTGCTCGTAAAGTCTTTCCAAAGGAGGGTATCAGTGAACAGCAACAAGAGTAATATTAATTCATTAGTCGCCATCGATGTTATTCTCTTTGTTCACCGTGTGTATCTTCCTAAGTCGGCATCGGTTCACTTCACGAAGACGGTGGAAACCAAGGAATACAATGCTACGTCGCTTTATATAGTTCTCGTAAAACTTAAATACTTCTCACTATTTTTTATTCACAAGACAATAAGACCTGCTCTGCTCGTCACACAAACCATAAATACTAACAAGATGGCTGCTCTTCCGCACACATCAAAAATTACGTCATCCCCTACAAGGTAACAATCAAAAGTGTATGTTAACTCCTTCTTGGAGTATGAAACAAAAGAGAATCCAATATGAACATTACAGAGATTATATTCTACATCTCTCTCAATTTAATCTTTGGCGCAGCCTTTAAGGTATTGTATGTCTCTGCGTCGGAATGTGTCATTACAGTGGCCGAAAGAGAGACCATAGCACGGAGACTGACAATGGCAAGAAACACAAAACTGAAATTGAACAATATGTTAACATCTGATATAAATTTAAATGTAGTTCTGAGGAGGGTATTTGGAGTGTAGCCCTGGATGGCAGTGAAACGTGGACGATAAGCGGTTCAGACAGGACGAGAATGGCCTTTAAAATGTGGCTCCATAGAAGAATGCTGAATATTACCTGGGTAGATTGCGTAACTAATGACAAAGCGCAGAATGGAATTGGGAGGAACAGAAAATTGTGGCATAATTTGAGCGAAAGAAGTGATCGGTTGGCAGGACACATTCCGATAATTTTCAGTTTACTACTGGAGGGAAATGTGGAGAAGCGAGAGGAGGAGGTAAAAATTGTGGAGGGAAACCAGGAGACGAATACAATAAGCAGGTTGAAATGGGTGGGGGTTACACTAGTAATGCAGGAAAGAAGGGGCTTGTTCAGGATAGATTAGCGTGGTAAGCTCCATCAAACCACATAGTAAAACTACTTACATGCTTCAGCTGCACTCTTTTTGGAGGAAATTTTCTTTAATATGTACGTAACAATAATGATACAATCATGCAGTAGTCCTCAGCATAAGTTATTTTATTTCTGGCCATTGATTATGATCATTTAACCTACATCACATTCAACCTTTTTAATGGGTCTTTCCTACCAAGCTGTGAGGGCCTATATTTTCGACAATAACGGTCGGCGGACTATTGAGTGAGGGGAAAAGTTGAAGCTTCCTTCCGGGTAAATTCAAAGGCTTCAATATCATCATAACTGTCATTGCCTTCTATGTCGCTAGCCGTCAAGCTAAACAGTATGCAAAGTCAAAACATAAAATATATAGGGCAGGGATTACCATTTACGTTACCTTTCCCAATCGCGAACTTATAAAGGTGCTTCGAAGCGAGTTGCAGTTTTAAGGTACTAAAAATTAACATCAGTGAAGAAACTATATTTTAGAAGTAACATTGTTGAACTATTTTATTACACAGCGAGAAATTGGAAGATAAATTTGTTGTGTGCTTTTTCGAGTGTTTACTTTTGCTCCGAGCTTATTGCAAACTCGGTCGCAGGTTCGAATCCTGCCTTGGGCATGGATGTGTGTGATGTCCTTAGGTCAGTTAGGTTTGAGTAGTTCTAAGTTCTAGGGGACTGATGACCTCAGAAGTTAAGTCACATAGTGCTCAGAGCCATTTTTTGATTGAAAACTAGCTGATAATTGGTGAGTGCAGTTCGCACAAGTTCACTTAAATCTGCAACTACATCTATAGCCATACTCTGCGAACCTCCTTGATGTGCATGTTAGAGGGTACGTCCCATTGTACCAATTAGCAGGGTTTCTTTCCGTTCCATTCACGTAAGGAGCGTGGGAAGAGTGATTGTTTGAATACCTTATAGGGAGTTGTAATTATTGTAATCTGGGCCTCATGATACATATGAGAGCGATACATAGGGGCTTGTACTATGTTCGTGGAATTATCATTCAAAGCCGTTTCTTGAAACTTTGTTACTGGACTTTCTCGGGATAGTTTACGTCTACCTTCAGGAGTTTGCCAGCTCAGTTTCTCCAGCATGTCTGTAACACTTTCTCAGTGTGAAACGAACCTGTGACCATTCGTGCTACCTTTCTCTGTGTATGTTCAGTATCCCCTTTTAGTCTTGTTTGGTACGGTTTCCACACACTTCAAGAACATTCTTGAATGGGTGCACAAGTGATTTGGAAGCAAACTGCTTTGTAGACTATCGCTCTTCCCCAGTTTTCTATCAATAAACCGAAGTCTACCACCTGCTTTCCTCACAAACGATCCTATGTGATCACTCCATTTCATGTCCCTACTAAGTATTACATCCAGGTATTTGCATGATTGGCAGAGTCCAACTGTGACTCGTTGATATTATAATGTTAGGATACTACGTTTTCTTTTCATTTTGTGAAATGCACAATTTTAAAGCCAGAACATGTAGAATCTAAATATTTTCAATATCCACTTAACTATATATGACGGTAGTATCTGTTCCCGAAAGAACAGTTACCGTGGATGACCATGCAGCTTTGCTAGAAATGAAATGATAATTAAATGGACACCCTAGCTGCAAACAGGCGTTGATGTACTTCATTGAGGACATGTTGAAAATGTGTGCCCCGAACGGGACTCGAACCTGGGATCTCCTGCTAACACGGCAGACGCTCTGTCCATCTGAGCCACTGCGGGCACAGAGGATAGTGCGTCTGCAGGGACTTATCCCTTGCACGCTCCCCGTGAGATCCACATTCCCAACATGTCCACACCACTACATTCCTAATGCGCCTAATAGATGTTTGCCCATCATACTCATTACTCGTGGCAGATTAATCTACCAAGTCCCGTACGAGTTCGGGCATAGCGTGTGCGTTCGCACAAGAAGGTCAATGGCCGGGAAGCCATATTTTTTAACTATATATGACGGTAGTATCTGTTCACGAAAGAACGTTACCGTGGATGACCATGCAGCTTTGCTAGAAATGAAATGATGGATAGAGCGTCTGCCATGTAAGCAGGAGATCCCGGGTTCGTGTCCCGGTCGGGGCACACATTTTCAACATGTCCACAATGAAGTACATCAACGCCTGTTTGCAGCTAGGGTGTCCATTTAATTATCATTTCATTTCTAGCAAAGCTGCATGGTCATCCACGGTAACTGTTCTTTTGGGAACAGATACTACCGTCATATATAGATAAAAAATATGGCTTCCCGGCCATTGACCTTCTTGTGCGAACGCACACGCTATGCCCGAACTCGTACGGGACTTGGTAGATTAATCTGCCACGAGTAATGAGTATGATGGGCAAACGTCTATTAGGCGCACTACGAATGTAGTGGTGTGGACATGTTGGGAATGTGGATCTCACGGGGAGCGTGCAAGGGATAAGTCCCTGCAGACGCACTATCCTCTGTGCCCGCGGTGGCTCAGATGGATAGAGCGTCTGCCAAGTAAGCAGGAGATCCTGGGTTCTAGTCCCGGTCGGGGCACACATTTTCAATATGTCCCCAATGAAGTACATCAACGCCTGTTTGCAGCTAGGGTGTCCATTTAATTATCATTTCAATATCCACTTGTTATGCAGGCGGTGCTAAAAATTGTGAGTTAAATTTGCTCAAATGCCAAAACATACTGGCAATTCAACTCCTTCATAGAAGAAATCAGCAATGGCGACGTTCCTGATGACGCGTCCTGATATCGTTAGTTAGATAGCTATCAGTTAGTAATAGTCAGATTTTTCCAGTTACTGCACCCAGTCAGGCAATTTCTGCAAGAAAAGGAAAAACTTGCCCTGGGCTTGATAAACCACATTGGCTATTACATAGAGCCTTTTTTACTTACGTTGTTCAGCTTTTGCAAACACTGAAATATTATTACAAGGAAGAGATAAACTTACTTCTGATTTAGTGCAGCCTGTGTTCAGCTTTCATAATAAATTACGACTCTTTCGGACAGACTTACAGACTAAAACATTTGCTCATTTCATATGGTTGAAGAAAATTATAGAAAGCAGTCCTTTAGTAAAGTTGTAGATGCAAGATGATTACTTAAGCGGAATATATGGGTTTTCTGAAGACATAAATGTCTGGTTTAGCGATCTGAGTGCACTTAAACATTGAGTTTCATTCTTGGAAAATCCTTTCCTGGTTGCTATTGTGAGAATATGGCTGTCCCATTTCGCCATCAGTTACTAAGGCTTCGCAGCTGTGCCGTTGTAGCTACTGGAACTTCAAGAGGACAAAGGAGTAAAGGGGTTGTTTAGCTGTTTTGGGAGATAGTTCTAGAATAAAGACATCCACTAACAAGACAGTGTGCCAAGAGATTGATCTCTATTTTTGCGGCCACTTATATGTGTGAATCACTGTACTCAACACTCAAGTTTATCAAATCTAAACATGGATCGTTCCTATCTAATGAACAAGTACAGAAAGTTGGTGGAACATGAAATTGATAGCAGTGAGATTTTTGGGGAAACTTGAATTATATATCGAAAGGATAGGCTAAGGGGAAATGGAGGCGATATACTTGTCGCTGTAGTCAAGAAACTGAAAACCACCGATACAGAAACTGAAACTTGGTGTGAGCTTCTTTCGGCAAGACTCAGTATCAGGGGTGGGCATAAAATGATAACAGGATCCTTCTATCGCCCACCAGACCTATCTCCTAATGTAAGCGAAGACCTCAGAGAAAACCTCAGTTTACTTGTACGTAAGTTCCCCAATCACACTGTAATCATAGGTGGAGACTGATCATCCGACATTCAGTTGGGGAACGTCTTTCAGAGTATCCATAGAGAAACTGGTATCAGTTACCATGACACAGTGGTCGCAAGAATGATTACCAAAGCAGTAAAGACAACTAAAACAAGCAAAAAGATATGTACACTACTAGCTATTAAAATTGCTACCCCACGAAGATGACGTGCTACAGACGCGAAATTTAAGCGACAGGAAGAAGATGATGCGATATGCTAATGATTAGCTTTTCAGAGCATTCACACAAGGTTGGAGCCGGTGGCGACACCCACAACTTGCTGACATGAGGAAAGTTTCCAACCGATTTCTCATACACAAACAGCTGTTGACCGGTGTTGTCTGGTGAAACGTTGTTGTGATGCCTCGTGTAAGGAGGAGAAATGCGTACCTTTGATAAAGGTCGAATTGTAGCCTATTGCGATTGCGGTTTATCGTATCGCGACATTGCTGCTCGCGTTGGTTGAGATCCAATGACTGTTAGCAGAATATGGAATCGGTGGGTTCAGCAGGGTAATACGGAACGCCGTGCTGGATCCCAACGGCCTCGTATCACTAGCAGTCAAGATGACAGGCATCTTATCCGCATGGCTGTAAAGGATCGTGCAGCCACGTCTCGATCCCTGACTCAACAGATGGGGACGTTCGCAAGACAAAAACCATCTGCACGAACAGTTCGACGACGTTTACAGCAGCATGGACTATCAGCTCGAAGACCATGGCTGCGTTTACCCTTGACGCTGCATCACAGACAGGAGCGCCTGCGATGGTGTACTCAACGACGAACCTGGGTGCACGAATGGCAAAACGTCATTTTTTCGGATTAATCCAGGTTCTGTTTTTAGCATCATGATGGTCGCATCCATGTTTGGCGACATCGCGGTAAACGCACATTGGAAGCGTGTATTCGTCATCACCATACTGGCGTATCACCCGGCATGATGCTATGGGGTGCCATTGGTTACACGTCTCGGTCACCTCTTGTTCGCATTGATGGCATTTTGAACAGTGGACGTTGCATTTCAAATGTGTTACGACCCGTGGTTCTACCCTTCATTCGATCTCTGCGAAACCCTACATCCAGCAGGATAATGCACGACAGCATGTTGCAGGTCCTGTACTGGCCTTTCTGGATACGAAAATGTTCGACTGCTGCCCTGGCCAGCACATTCTCCCGATCTCTCACCAATTGAAAACGTCTGATCAATGGTGGGCGAGCAACTGGCTCGTCACAATACGCTAGTCACTACTCTTGATGAACTGTGGTATCGTGTTGAAGCTGCAAGGGCAGCTGTACCTGTACACGCCATCCAAGCTCTGTTTGACTCAATGCCCAGGCGTATCAAGGCCGTTATTACGGCCACAAGTGGTTGTTCTGGGTACTGATTCCTCAGGATCTATGCACCCAAATTGCGTGAAAATGTAATCACATGTCAGTTCTAGTATAATATATTTGTCTAATGAATCATCTGCATTTCTTATTGGTGTAGTAATTTTAATGGCCAATGGTGTATGTTCAATAACCTAGATACAACATCAGTAGAGTCATCTCGGAATGAGGAACTTGAAGCATTCAGCCTAGAGCAAGACCTTGTAGAGGAATTATGGCTCATGTTTAAAAGAATAGTTGAACAGTTAATAATGATCAGTACATATTGGGAGGTACCCTCCATTATTTGCAGTCACTGTTAAAAACCTTCTAAAAAAGCAGAGAACTGCATAATAGAGTAAAACAAAGCATATGACTACAGATGGAGAGGGGCTGAATGAAACGCGTTCGGCTGTCAAGAGAGCCGTGTTTGAAGCCTTCGCTACCTACCGCAGCGGAATATTGTCAAATAATCTTTCACAGAACTCCAGGAAATTCTGGTCTTGTATAAAGGGTGTTAGTAGCACCAAAGTTAGTGTCCAGTCCCTAGTGAATGAGACGGGAATTAGAATTGAAGCTAGCAAAGAAGAAGCTAAATTGCTTAACTATGTTTCCAAATGTCCCTTTACAAAAGAAATCTCAGTATAATTGCGTCAATTTAATCCTCGTGCCGCTGTAAAGATGAGTGAAATCAATATTAGTGTCAGTGGTGTTGAGTAACAGCTGAAGTCTTTAAAATTGAGCCAAGTTCCAGGACCCGATTTAATCCCAATTAGATTCTATATTGAATATACGGTTGCGTTAGCCCCTCCACTAAATATAATCCATCGTAGATCCCTCGCACAAAAGACCGTGAATAGTAGTTGGAAGAAAGCACAGGTCACACCTGTCTCCAAGAAGGGTAGTAGAAGTGACCTACACAACTACCATCCTACATCTTTGCCATCGATTTGTTGTAAAATCATAGAAGATACTCTCAACTCAAGCACAATGACGTTTCTTGAACAGAATGACCTGATCAAAACCAGTCAGCAAGGGAGGATTCCAAAAACACCAATTATGTGAAACTCAACACTTAATTTTTTCACATGACGTACTGAAAGTTTTTGATCAAGGCAGTCAGGTAGATGCAGTACCACACCTATGCTTATGGTCCAAAGTTAGATCATTTGGGCTATCAAGTGAAATTTGTGACTATATTGGGGACTTTTTGGCAGAGAAGACACAGCACGTTATTTTGGATGGAGATGCGTCATCAGATGTAGAAGTAATTTTGAGTGCGTCCCAGGGAAGTGTGTTGGGACCCTTACTGCACATCTTTGATGTTAATGATCTTGCGTACCATATTAATAGTAGCCTCAGACTGTTTGTAGATGACGCAGTTATCTATAATGAAGTACCGTCTGAAAGAGGCTGCATAAATATTCTATCAAATCTTGATAAGATTTCCAAGTGGTGCAAAAATGATCAGAAATCCAAATCCAGATTAATTGTTGAGCAGTCACTTAAATTTTTTTGCGAGTTATTTGGATTATCACCACTCATAGCAGAAACTGACCTCTCTATTTTATGTCTAGAAGCGGGAATTCAGTCAACCAGTTTTTGTAGTTTATTTTCGGAATCTGAAATAGAAACATCTTGTTCAATACTAACCTTTACAAACTCCCCATCTGTGTAAGGTGTCTTTGATTTTCCAATGTTACAAGCCAAGACGAAGCGAGCTTCTATCCTTGAAATTTTTGATGATGACAGTTTTGATCCCCTTAACTGAGTACCAAGAGGAAAAACATTCCCGAAACCACTGTGGTTAGCTTTATAATGGCGTTTGAGATTACTGACCTCGAACTGTGACACTGTTGTTTGACAGAAAAGACACAGTTTCCTTTCCCTTTACAAAAAGAAATTGCTTCTCCCACTCTTCATCGAACATTCTCCTCTCTTTTTCGTATTTACGCTTCTTAGATTACATTGTAACTTTTAGGATACCAGCAATATTCACAAGTTCAGTTAAACAATGTGAAAAGGAAGCATGTTAGTACCTACGAATGTGACTGGGCACTGACTGCCGCACTTCTATTCGTGCTGCTACTTGGCGGCAGCGGCATGCCGTAGCGTTGTAGCATGTTCAAATCGACAAGAAGGCTTAGTATCAAAGCCGTATTCATGCTGGCCGTGCCGCACTGCGCAACAACAAATAAGTCCACGGAAGTTTCGGTACATCAAAGGAAATGGTTCGACACTGTTTGGTCGGCGTTTGTCGTTTTCCATTTTTAGTGACGCCCTCGCAACACACTCCGCTGGAAAGATCCCCCAGGCTGTGGCAAAGCCATATCTCGGCAATATCCTTTCTTCCAGGAGCGCTTTTGTGCGCGGTGCGGTGCGCCCTGCGAGGACACGGCTAAATACAGAGTCTAATGAACATGCACGGCACGAATTGCAGACACATTCCTCACACCTAGTCGAAGAAATTATGTTACATGAAGATGAGTCTGTAAATTCATTTTCTCCAACGAGTTTCAACGAGATCAGATTGTAAATTTTCACAATCTTCATGTATGGGCAACTGGCAATCCTCATGCAACAGTTGAAGAAAGTAATCAACGAAGATTTCCTCTCAATTTTTGGGCCGGCATTGTTGGTTTCTTGTAGGGCCTCACTTTCTTCCACCCAGGTTCAACGGACAAAGCTATCACAACTTCGTAGAGAATGCTCTATACAATCTGTTAGCAGATGTGCCTTTAGCTGTGTGACAAAACATAACCTTCATGCACGATGCAGCACCTCCTCATTTTAGTGTTACTGACCGTTCTCTTCTAAATAATAGATTCGGTTGAAGATGGGTAGATAGAGGTGGACCGACTGCCTGCCTCCACGCTCTCCGGACTTTTATTTGTGAGGCGGTCGTAAAGCTCTTGTGTATGGGAACCCAGTACAAGATGTTCACAGTTTCTGTGCCCGTATTATGGAAGACTGCGAAACCATACGCAATATTCCAATGATACGTCAGTGCATCAGAGGTGCACCACGACGGCGGGTTGATGCATTTACCAATGCCCAATGGAGAGCGTTTTGAACTCTCGTGTGAGAAGGAGTTGCATGTGGTACAGTGGTGTACTCCGTGCGTGTGTGTGTTTCCCGTGATTAATAAGCTCAATAAAATGAGTTGTAACATGGAAACACAGCGTTTCGAGACCCATGTTAATATAAAATGGTTTCTTCGTCTATATGTGCGGTATGTGTCCTGCAATTTGTGCCGTGTATTTTTATTACATACTGTATTAGTTTTTATCATTTTCTTCTTACTTTTTTAAAATTTTATCAGTTTTGTACTCTATTTATATACTTTATTTAATTACACTGAAACTAGACACGCATGTGGCTCGCTATCCACGTCGTGGCTACCCCTGAGATAGAGATACAAAAACTTTGAATAACACAGCTTTCTTTTGGAACTTGTCACTGATATCCGACAACGAAAGAACCTAATCATCAAGGACAGTGAGCATTCGGTTCAATCCCGCGTCCGGCCATCCTGATTTATATTTTCCGTGATTTCCCTAAATCACTCTAGGCAAATGCCGGGATGGTTCCTCTGAACGGGCACGGCCGACTTCCTTCCCCATCTTTCCCTAATCCGATGATACCGATGACCACGCTCTCTGGTCTCCTTCCCCAAACAACCAAACCAATTCATCAAGGACAGTGGATTTCATCTTAACTGGGGAACCCGCCATGAAGCTGCTCCGGTGTAACGAATGAAGGGCTGAGAGTCTTTTGTAAGTGGTGAGCTATCATATTTGGGCCGTTTATCACAGTTCAACGCTGTACTCGTGCACGCATTCAGTGAAAGTACTCAAGAAACTGCATATCTTGAGACATAATTTGTGGTCATGCCGTGCTTCTGAGTGAATAAATCGCCCGTTCTACGTTCTACACGGACTGCACGAGCAATTGGCGTATTTACAGTTCTGGGCTTAAGCAGTGCAACGCAGCGAAAAAGTTACAGGAATACCACTCACATACCATACAGAATTAATAAACCGGAAAGAATTGTCATCGAGGAACCTTGTTCGTACGTTAACATGAGTGAGAGGCCAGCGCATTATCTAATACGCCATTGAAACTAACTTGTCCCGTAAACGTGTCCCTGAATTTTCGGGATAGTTGGGAGTACAGTCGCGATGGATACTCACGGTGAAATGAATGTTTACGACGCATCGCTAAAAAAAAGAAAAAAAAAAGAGAAAGAAAAATGTTTGGTGAAGAAAGCTGACAGGAAGTGGACAGAGGACGAAGTTGTGCATTTAGTTGGTATGTACGAAGAAAGATCAGCGACCAGAATCGAGATAAGAAGCAGAGTTTGTTGACTGAAATGTTTACACTTTTTAACACATCCACAGAAAAAATTTCCCAGAATGTCCACAGTGTAAGGGGTCAGGCAAAGTTGTTTTATAACATAACGAAACAATTCAAGTAATTTTTGAAAGTCATCGTTCTGTAACTCGGAAAATTAACATTTAAATTCAACTTTTTATTACGTGGTATTCATTGATTTTATTATTATATTAGCAGGTCAACAAAAGACCTTCAGGAATTTACGAATGGTTACTTAACTCAATACAAGTAAAAACGTTCAAATAAACATATATCTGGAAATGTTACATTTATCAGATGTCCGCCTAAATTGGCTGTAGAACGAGTATGGGTACGAAGATGATACCTAGTATGTTTCATTGCAATTATTACTTAGCAAAACACTGAAGAAAATAAACGTACCTGATGCTACAAATCTTAGTGTCATAAACAATCTGTCTTTAACACTAACGGATTTACGTGTTATAAAGTCTCGCGTGCCAATTCTGGATGACAGTTATAAGGGATATTTCATCCATCTCTATCATTCTCGTAAAATTTCGGTAATGTTGTGGATCTTCGATCTCAAGCTTTACAATGGGATTCTCGTGCCTGCCGCTGTGGCCGAGCGGTCCTAGGCACTTCAGTCCGGAACCGCGCTGATGCTACTGTCGCAGATTCGAATCCTGCCTCGGGCATGGATGTGTGTTATGTCCTTAGGTTAGTTAGGTTTAAGTAGTTCTAAGATCTAGGGGACTGATGACCTCAGATGTTAAGTCCCATAGAGCTATGCGCCATTTGAAACATTTTTAGCATTCTTGCGTGCTCCGTAGCCTAATCCACTCTCTTATCCAATAGGAAAATTCTCCCTTCACGCACAGAGCTACGACTACAAAATCTCGTGGAGAGTGACATTTCATCTCACAGACTCGCCTTCCATGCTGTGGGTAAACGCTCCCGACACCTACTCTCGGAAGACTCTCTGACAGTTAATAAAAGTACTTGCAAGACAGTAGCCATCAGCGGAAATTCGGCCCTGCTGTAAACAATTTTCCAAGAACTATCTGAGAGTATGAAACTGTCTGAGACCAAATCTCTGCGCTAACACCAGACTGCGGGACACTGTATAGTGTTTTAGTTTTTTGTTCACATGCTGAATGACAATCCATTTTCGCGAACGTTCTTCGGAGCTAGGAGATTGAAATTTCTCGCGACAACAGCGTTTTATAAAACATTCTCGACTTACTTGTCCGCGTCAGATCTGGGTAAAATGTCGAGCTTTAGACGAAGTCTTCCGTCGTCTTCTTCAGGAACAACTGACTGTCGAGGCTGTGACTTATTCCGAAAAAATGGCTGGGGAATTGAGATACAAAGGTAGCGCTCTCCAAGGAACGAAAACGCGAACTGTTGGTTAATCAGGAGACGATCAGCCGATTTCACTTTTTCGTATCTGCGGTGCTAGTTCTAGCAAAATAGTTAAGACTGTGGGAAGAAGAGCCATAAACTCTCTGGCTACCCAAGAAGATAAAGGAGATGCTGCATCCGGTTAAGGACAGTGTTGTTCTCAGGATACCATGAATTTACAAACTTCCTTGTGCGCGCGGAAGCACTTATTTCGGTCAGTATCTACATGTTAACCGATTCTTGTAGAACACCAATCGTACATTACCTTGAGGAATCAGTATTTGTTGAACACAGTCTCGCAAATAGACACAAAGTAATAGTTGGTGAAACTAAAATATTTTCCTGCGCTACTACGTACTGGGATTCTGTTTATAAAGAAGCAGTATAATTAGAATGTGAAAGGACGTCTTAATAGGGACAGTGGCTACAATCTTTGTAGTGCGTGGATGCGAGCTCTGGAGGCTCAGAAGACGCAAATCCTTGCGCTGATTTGTGTACGTTCACTGCGAGAGCGCCAGAGCACCAGTGAAGACATGAAAACAGTCTCTGGCAAAATGGCATAATTAAGATGTACGCAGAGCAATTACCAGCCGTCTATGGCAGCCACGACAGTTAGTTGTTATTGACATAGACGATGGAGGATTCCATCGTAGCCGGCCGGTGTGGTGGTGCGGTTCTAGGCGCTTCAGTCTGGAACCGCGTGACCGCTACGGTCACAGGTTCAATCCTGCCTCGGGCATGGATGTGTGTGATATCCTAAGGTTAGTTAGGTTTAAGTAGTTCTGAGTTCTAGGGGATTGATGACCACAGATGTTAAGTCCCATAGTGCTCAGAGCCATTTTTTGATTCCATTGTAAGCTCGGTATTTAATCCAGATTAGATGCGACACGTAGACCTATACTGTTTTACATTTCAAAAAAATGGTTCAAATGGCTCTGAGCACTATGGGACTTAACATCTATGGTCATCAGTCCCCTAGAACTTAGAACTACTTAAACCTAACTAACCTAAGGACATCACACAACACCCAGTCATCGCGAGGCAGAGAAAATCCCTGACCCAGCCGGGAATCGAACCCGGGAACCCGGGCGCGGGAAGCGAGAACGCTACCACACGACCACGAGCTGCGCACTTTTACATTTCTTTCAAAGGTATTGAGTGATATAAAATTTTGCTCTTCTGCTTCAGTCAATGATCTATGACATACAACAAACGATTTCATTCTTGCTAGAAATATTCAATAAAGTGATACACAGCGCGCGTAACGCCAGCGGTGTAACATTTGTTTTTAACGTAGACGTCAACAAGATTCTAGGTCCAGAGGTTAAATTAATCGTCACGTCTAGACAGGTGTAAATAACAGCCCGTTAGAGGTCCCGAGGAAAGCGCATTAACGCAACGTCCGCTACCAAATGCCTCTCGGCTGTCACATTCCTACAGGAACAGCGGAACTTTGGTCGTAAGTCACCTGAACTGCTGTTGAAACGGACGTAACTGCGCTACTTTGCCGCGTTAAGCGCCCTTTCATAAGTTCGCACCCCTCACCTGCGACGCAGCCGCTATTACTCTCAATTTGCGGAGGCAATACGGGTCTGCGGTTTGCCGCGCAGAACGACACCTTCTGACCAAACACTCCCCGCGCGTTGGCCCCGTGACCAATGCCAGCCGAGCTTTGTTCGTCCTCCGAAGTAGCCGTAAACGTTCGTAACTTTCAGACCTAAAAGCATTTGTGGTGGACAACGTTGTAGAAGAACACGTCAACAGCTGTAGCTTTCGAGCTGCTCAGACAGCTTGACACTTCGTCTATTTTGATTCATGACGGGTAGAGCAAACACAGCAACGGGCGCATCGTGCAGTACATGTATCGACAAAGTGTAGGCCAGCTCAAGCAAATGCGTCTGTTGTGCACCACTGGTTACCAACAACTGAAAAGAAAGTCCCAACAAACACTTCCTTCCAGATCCGTATTTGCGATATTTCTCCCATCGTTTCTAGTGCGTCACCGGTAATGACGAATGCAAGCTACATGTAGTACACGTCTAAGTCACAATGTAAACTATAGTACATTTCTAGAGCTCCTTTTTTCCAGTTGAAAAAACTGTCGCATCAAGTACGCAGGTCACATCCGAGTGCTTTGGGGACATGTATCTCGAAACGACAACCACTGACATCATCCAACAATCCTTAAACATGGTAATAGCTCTCCAATTAGAATGCGGGAATGACGAAGAGCAAATTGCCAGAAGCGTAGGGAAGAAGGTATTAAAATAGTGCATAAGTTTCTGCATGGGGTACTGTTTTCTTTTCTTTAGGAGATATTAGGAAATAATGAAACAAAATAAGTGAACTGAAGAGAAAAGGCAACACACAAACACACACAAATATACAGGGAGGAGAAAAATTGTGCCACGAAATTTTAACCCTGGATAGCTGATGCCAGTAGGAATCAAAATTACTGATGTTGTGTAGGTTGACAACGCACAGTTCTTAATCTACGGAAACTTTGCGCCACGCGCTTCGATTGGCCGCGGGTTTGCCCTGTTACCGGATGCTCTGGACAACGCATGACCGCGAATGCTTTGCCTGCTGGAGAACGCTATGTATCCAAGGCCACCCGCACGCTCGGTGGTAGCATGCCAGCCATCCACTGCCGGGGCCTGAGGGCAAATCCGTCGGGGTCCCGACACATCCATTGGAGTTTCATGATAAGACGTACCGGGAACAAACCCGTCAACATCTGTTAGTTCGCTTACAGAAGGCCTTTTACGAATTGTGTCGGCCCTGAAAGGGGCCTTTTTTTAGCTAAGACATTGTTTACTCAAAGCAGGTGTTCGAACTGGTAACCCTCTGGCGTGACACAAGCTTGGTAAAGTCGAACGGTGTTTTGCCGAATTCTTTCAAAGATTCCTGGCATTGCCGACAACTGTAGCGTTGCCCGTCAAGGCGTCAACCGACGAACTGCCACTGGGCACTCCCACGGCCAATCGGAGGGCGTGGCGGCAAGTTTCCGTAGTGTAAAAATGGTGCGTAGTCAACCTACACAACATTAGTAATTTTGGTACCTGCTGGCATCAGCTATCCAGGGCTAAAATTTTGTAACACAGTTTTTCACCACCCTATCCTGTCAAGATACACTGACCTCTGACCAGCTGAAATGTTACGAGTAAAGGAAAACTCACCCAGAAAGAATAATGGTCTGTAACGACTTATATCAATATTTGCCTGTTCCACACATCACGTTTGCCGTGTATCGTTTCGTTGCGGAAAATATCACCTAATTCACTCGTTTACTCAGTGAGCAGAGGCTGGCCAGTAATACACCGAGAACTTAATGGTACGAATCACACTACCGAGAACTTGCTAGTATGAACTATTAATTAGTGGAAGGGTAGATGAAAATTAACACACAGGGTGAAAAGTATTTAAACCGACAAACTCTGGGAGGTTTGGGAGGTTATGGGGGACATCAAAACAAATATTTTTCCCTAATGCACCGAGCGAGGTGGCGCAGTGGTTAGCACACTGGACTCGCATTCGGGAGGACGACGGTTCAATCCCGTCTCCAGCCATCCTGGTTTAGGTTTTCCGTGATTTCCCTAAATCGTTTCAGGCAAATGCCGGGATGGTTCCTTTGAATGGGCACGGCCGATTTCCTTCCCAATCCTTCCCTAACCCGAGCTTGCGCTCCGTCTCTAATGACCTCGTTGTCGACGGGACGTTAAACACTAACCACCACCACCACCTTTCCCTAATGCCATTTTTTCCTATGAGGAGTATTTAAACCGGTAGAGGAAGATTTATCTGGCCGCAAATTAATCAAATCAACAAACACTTTTCCATTTTTTATGACCGAGAGACAACACATTAACACAACCCAATTTCAATTGCAGTAGATTTTCAAAAATGCCTCCATTGACACGTAAACAAAGGTTAAACCGTCGGATCATATTCTGTCTGACACGGGCAAAAACCCCAGGGGTATCCTAAATTGTTCCTGCTGCTGCTACTATCCGGGCAACCAGATCCTTTTCAGATGCAGCAGGAGTTGCCTAAACAAGGTTGCGCATCTCTCCCCACACAAAAAGTCGAGAGGGGACAAATCTGGGGATCGAGCAGGCCGTGATACAGGACCACCTCTGCCAATCCACGTTTCTGGGAACCGTCGGTCCAGGAATCGACGCACACGACGACTGAAATGTGCCGGCGCCCCGTCATGTTGGAAACACATGTGTTGTCTTATAGCAAGCGGGACGTCTTCCAGCAACTTCCACAAATTGCAGCGTTCTTGCTGTGTGACGACGTCCCTATCCAGTTAATCTGCTAAATGACCCGGTCTTACGCAGACGTTGGTACACAGCAGCAAAAGTCGTATGATGCTGGATACGGCGATTAGGATATTGTTGTTGATAAACCCGCTGTACAGCTCGTCCCTTGTGGTGTGCTACGTAGTACTCGCCAACCATATCAGTGTACTCACTCCAGGTGTATCGATCCATTAGTAAACAAAGACAATGCACTACTACACTGGTGGACAGCAGTTGCCTACAACTGAAGAGCGTAATACGCCCTCTAACAACCGTAATACGGCCTCTAACAACTGAAGAGCGTAATATGACCTCCACTGGTTTAAATAATCCTCATAGGAAAAAATGACATTAGGGAAAAATATTTGTTTTGATGTCCCCTACAACCTCCCAGAGTTTGTCGGTTTAAATACTTTTCACTCTGTATATTCCCAACATGGTTAGGTACCAAGTACCATCGTCAGGCCATCCCCTGGTGTGCAGTCGTGAAGCTCCCATGTGGGTGTTTAGCATAAATACGGCGTATACAGGGTGTTTCAGAGGCCTTCCGACAAACGTCTAGCGGTGATAGATTGCACCATAAGGAATAACTTCTGTTAGAGACAAAATGGTCTTTGATGTCACATTAGCTCTTTGTAATGGGTATTGCCCTGAGAGGTGGCCGGCTGCAGGCACATTGCAGTGCTCGTGTGCGATGTGTATTGTCTGTCATCCTGTTACTGTTCTGCTTGAAAGGCAGTAGGCCGCAGAGAAATGAGTTTCGTGATTCACTTCCAGAAGTCTTTCTCTGCTTACAGATACTCGAAGTTTTCTTGCTGAAATCCGAGTATCAATTTACTGCGGTTGGTAATATGCCGCACAACTGGTTAGTAGTCCCAGATATTCGGTGAAAGCTGTCATCAAGAGCCGGCAAATACTAACGGAAGCCTAATGTTTCTCGAAAGCGTCAGTGGACATATTGTCTCTAACAAAAGTAGTTCCACATGACGTGACGTATCACTCCTGGACGTTCGGCCAAAGGCTTTGGAACACCTTGTATGGGCCTATTGAAACGTTCCCTTAGAAAAATTATACATGACTGTAATAAACTGACACACATTATTTTTTAGCGCAACGCAGTCTGACTTTCAATAATCCCTACAAGAGAATGGCCCTGACTAACATTAACCTATACGTTTCACAAATCACTTACCTCACAAAATCTACATTGCTCGAACTTCTGCCATACAGCGAGCGCCACTACTGCCAGCTAAATAAAAGATTCTAACTACTGAAGGCACTAACTACTGATAAGCATAGTTAGCAAAAGAAAGATTTTGATACAGAACAAACAATGTATTTACCTTAATAGTGTTCAAAAGTTATAATATATATATTAGTCCATGATATCCAATATTACAAATTTACTCTTCCTGATGGACACACGTCCAGATCGTCCGCTCTCAAAATTCCGCCATCTCTGTCCCCACATCCACCACTGCTGGCGGCTCACCTCCAACTGCGCAACGCTACACGCTGTTAATAGTCAGCTGCCCAACACTACAATAGCAAATTCCAACAATGCCACCCAGCCACAGACTCCACACAGCACAGCCAGTGATTTTCATACAGAGCGCTACGTGGTGGTGGCGTTACCAATATAAGAACCTAAACAGCCTACTTACACTATGAACACTTACTTGGAAAACGAGCTTGACGACTGACTGCCTGGGGATGACCTGATGACGTTACTTGCGTACCAAAACCCGCAGCCAATAGATCAAATGAAAGTGCGACTGGAGACTAATACAAAAAAGTTTTTGTAGATAAGAAACAGCCACCGTCGGTTTGGGGTGGCTACTATAAATATATTTTACTACGAGTGGACTTTTGAACTGCTACTTTGAAAAGATGTGTGATGACGGTAAACGCAGTGACAATGAAAATGAGAACATTTGCATAGCTCCAGCTTGCTGGGTATAGTGGGACAGTAACTCATTTTTCAGATTGTAAAGCAAAAGGAGAAAGCCAGAGTTGCGTCTAAAACGGACGTTTATTTAGTCGATGATCGGTTTTGCGCTATGTCCATTTTCAATCCAACAAATGTTTGTCAATTAAACGTTATTGAACGTTAATGGGGACCATACGCAAATATAAGCACTTCATTGACTGTTATTTTGACGGACATTTTACCTGACTAGCATGTGTTGACTTGAGAACGTGTGCAGCCAAAAACTGGTCTCCTTGCAACTTTGGCTGTTCCTGTTTGCGTCATAAAATATGAACAATTATTAAGATCGGGGTATAATGTGCATAAAAGTAAAAGGAACATCCAAATGGCTTGTGAACGGACGCTACCTGTATATATCTATTAAAGAGCGAAAAACTAAACATTTGAGATGTTTTGCAAACTGGCAGATAGCCGCAGAGAGAAAATGGAAGTAAGTTCTAAGTGTCACATCCGACTGTCGTCAGGAAAATGAAGAAACCTAAATACGTCTCCGCTCTCACATCACTGTTTTTTATGCAAAGAACTCGGAAGGTATTCCGATAAAACAGAATTATGCTGCTCACCGTATCAGCACAAAAAATGAGACAAATTTGAAAATAAATATTTTATTGTGTTCTTTCCATACAAGGAAACTGACTGATTCTTAGTGCCAAAAGAACATTTTTGCAAATAGATTCTTGTAAAGAAGAAAACAGCAATCAATTATTAGTAGTAATATTATTTATTTAAGCAGTGTCAGGTTGCGAACAGACCGGTCCACCTTCAGACGACTGTTCATGATTATATTACGTTTGCTATTTGGATTCGTTGTTGGCTATCTTTCGAGCAAATAATGTAAACAATTACAAATTTAATATCTGAATAAACGAGAACAGTTGTCTCTGGATGTATTTGTTCGAAACTGGTAACGACGCTATTTATGTAAATAAATAGCGTTCTTAACTGTGGCTAGCTGCTGGTTTGTTCTTTTCAAGAATCGACTTGTACTTTGGAAACAACCACGGTCTGAAAAATGACAGTTTTCGACTAAATAGCAACAAGGAAGATTTTGTTCCAAATGCCATTAATACTCAGGCTCTAAGTTTTAAATGTGATAATACAAGTACAGAAATAGCGCTTTACGTTACGTTAGGTTAGGATGGCCAGGCGCCATATACTAACACATATTTGAAAAATTAGCCATGGCTTGGCATGCAACAGAGCACTGAGAACATAGTAGCACTGAAAATGCATTTTATGGAAAAATGCCACGTAGAACATTTTTCTTTTTCATAGTCCAGTTATTTAGTATAATTTCTTCATTTATGTCGATCTTAAAATTTACCAGAGCTTGCTTACATTATTTCTTACCTTTAAAGTATTTGAGAACATGGCCTTGAGAGAAACATATCTTTTCTCTAGTATTTTGACTTATATCTAGACATGATTCTCAATTGTCGCAACATCACCTTGCAGGGTGGTTCATCGGTTTAGATACTGGAGGCCGATACTGGGACGGTTCCCTTGAAAAAAGCGCGTCCGATGTCCTTCCCAGTCCTTCCACACTCTTAATAATCATAATAGGTGATGAAGATGTTACTGTTGGCACACCTAACAAGCTATTTTTGTTACAGGTATGTGCATCACGATCCTTTGGCACTGAAGATTTTGTCTGCAAAGCACGTGAAGTGACGAAGCTGCCCTCATCACGCCATACAGAACGGACAAGGTTTTCTACTTGTGTAAATACATAAACTACTCGAACATTAGAACAAGCAAGAGGTTATTTTCCTTTGCTTTAACGTATGTAAAAGATAAGTGTTTCGTGATTTATAGCTTTTATGCAACATCTGCCACTTCCAAGGAACTATGATTACAGCGAAAATCTTTTTTTCCCACAACATGAAGTGAGATTAACTTTCTCTTTGGCCAAAGAGGTGACAGCACGGAGTGGCCGCGCGGTTAGAGGCGCCATGTCACTGACTGCGCGGCCGCTCCCTCCGGAGGTTCGAGTGCTCCCTCGGGCATGGGAGTGTATGTTGTTCTTAGCATAGGTTAGCTTAAGGTAGTTTAAGTAGTGTGTAAGTCTGGGGACCGATGATCTCTGCCGTTTGGTCCCTTACGGACTCACACACATTTGAATAAAGAGATGACAGCAAAATCTGTATTCGATATTACCTTAGTCATCAGTCCCAACAACGAGACTGTAAATCACAATAGCCTTAGGGTGCGTTTATACTCCCACCTCGTTGCTCACTGTTTGCTAGCATGGCACGGCAATGACGAATGAAACACACTGAATGTTGCCGGCCCATTTAACGTCCACCATCGCTGCTCTCCCTGCTGCCAGCTGTGATCCTCACCAAGTGATATCAACCTGGCTTGTTTCTTGATCCGCGATCATCGCTTTCCGTTCTGAACCATTAGCCGTGTTTGACTGCTTCAGGGTCACTCCAGAGCGTCGTGATTGACGCTGCTAGCGTTCTGCTCGATATGTGAACAGCTGGAGGGTGATTAATGCCTTCGAGCAGCAAGGCTGCAGTGTAAATGCAACAAGGCTCCTCCCAGGCATCGAGATGTGATGTGCCAGCAGCGAGCAGCGACGCTGCAGCATGATCGAACCTTTACAAAGCCACTCAAAGATTTGCAACACCTGCTTGTCTCTGGCCATATTTGTTGATAGAAGGAGCGAAGGTGATCAAAAAATAGACCTAGTGAAAATGGGGAAAACTAAAATGTAAAAAAAAGTAAAAAAAAAAACATAGAAGGACAGCACTGTAGAAACTGGCCACCTTTGCACAGCTGTGAAATCGAAATTTGCTACTGGGTGAGGGTCAATAACGGATGTTTCATCCCGTGCATTTTAACTTCCTTGACATGGTACTCCAGGGTCCAGGCTGCTCCACTCTCTCCGACTGCTGCCTCTAGCGACCATCACCTGTGTGAGGAAGGTTCCTGCGACTATGCACTGCTAGTTTCATACTGTTCTCAGACATGATCAGTAGGGTTCGTGTTAGCAGCTACTGTGGAGTATTTCATTTGGTAGAGCAAGATGTTGGAGGTGGGCACTTTACGTTCGTGGATTGTCCTCTTGAGAAACAAACCTGTAGCCGAAATACTGCTCTACGCCAGGACAAAAGCCTATCCCGACATTCCGCAGCCCTGAAATTACTATTGGTATTGTTGAAAGGCGTCTTTCACGTGTGCATGTCACCAGTCCAAATCGTGAACCTCGTCATTCCGATTCCATGGCATTTCATGCCTGAAACGTGTATTAGCATTACTTTCCTGTCTGGTGTGAACTTGCTTCTGATTTGAAAATGAGCAGACATTAAATAAGAAAAAAATTAATGGGTTCTGTTCGTCCCAGAAAGCAACCGAAACTATACGAAGAGGTCACGCAGTTGACCCACGATTTCTGACAGGAAACAGAGATTGCCGAAATTGTATTTCTAAAGTGTCTGCTCGTTTCTGCTCACTGTCGTAGCATTTAAAGGAAGATTTCATTTTCAAGTGTCGTACGTCCACGGTTAAGCGTATTGCTAAACAAGAAACAGGAAGAACACCATAGAAAGTAGTTGATGAATGATTGCTATTAGACACAGGCTTCCGAAGTAAGTGGAAAAGATGTTAGGTGGTAGAACAATTACAAGTATTGGCTGTGTTTTATGTAGCCGGATGAGATATTACACTTAACTTCATGAGAGAGTCTGTACGTTATGTACATATATGCCATTTCCTTAAACATCACTTAATCAGTGCATTAGATTTTAGATATTTACAATTATAACATCAGCCAGAAAATTCTGAAAGCCACACTTACGAGAACAAGGTAAAAATCTCTTTTTCTGGCAGCGAAAGAATATTTTTTGGAAAAAAACTCGCTATTTTTATGTGGTCCCTTTTCGGGACAATGTATTTATCCTACCGTTTGTTTTTCCAATGCACAAATTCCACGCAGTTGTAGAAGTTCTGCGAAATAGGAATGTACAGCTACCAGAAACTATTCATTGGACTGAAAAGTTTTGCATCCAAAATTAACCTTTATGTGAATCGAGTGCTGATAATTCACTTATTCGTACTTGAAATTCTTCGATTTCCTGTTCTCAAAAGCTGTTTCCTTTGTAGATGCAATGTACTGAAGTGCTTTTTATAAATTTGTTTTTTATTCCAAGAAGCCTCTGTAGGAGCTCACTTTTTATATGTGAGTGGGAAGATTAACGTCACATTCGCTTGTTATTTTTCTACTTCTTAATAGGTAATGAGTAAAATAAAGTCATTGCATCACTAAAGACCTGGTCATAATCTTCCCAGTAGTAAAAAATAGTTTCATCTCTTTCTTCTGTGCCAGAGTCACCTGCTTTCATCCACTATTTAGATTTCAGTTTAGTTTGTCACTTGAAGTGGTGGTTACAGAAGACGGATGCTTTAATCCTCATCAAAGGTTGATTCATAAATTACTTTTCTAGTTTACTTTGGTCATCAGTTAATAAATGTGGCATAGTTAATTCATTACGAAACATTTACCTTTCTCAGCGATGTGTTGTGCTTGTGGCGTCACCCATTTCAAACACCTTTAAGTGGCAATCAATCATTACCATACATTTCACATACATCATGTATCTTACCGTAGTTCCTTGCGACCTTCGCTTGTACTGGGAGGTTATAGTTGAACTGATGGTGCTCCCAGCGCTGCAGTACAATCTGTATGCGTTGCAGGCCTCTGAAGAACCTTAGGTATGTTCATTTATAAGTGCGCTCACGGAATACTTCGAAAAACAAGTTCTACTTTCTACCACCAGGTGAAACTATGGCGCTGTAAGCAGTCAGAATGCGGTGTGGGTGCAATAAAAGGGGAGGAACAATCAAACAGGTGATAACGGTGGTTCAGGCACGATTATTAGGATATGCTCACAAGCTACAACATAGGTCCAATATGGTCCCCCGATTAAGCAATGTGCTGCATCCGTAACAGGACGTGGTACTCACTGGCATACCCGGTGTAATTAAAGATATCTGTTGTCATACGCTATCCTTCAGATCATAAAGAGTCCGGATACATCCCTGACAGACGCGATCATTCAGGTATCCCACAGCCAGAAGTTACGCGTGTTTAATTTGAGGGGATCTGGAGGTTCACACAACTAGAAATTGCCTACAGATGATGCTTTCGATAGCGAAGGTTTCTCGAAATATATAGTTTGTCTCGCAAACGACATGTGGTGTCGCCCCATCTCGCATGAAAATAGTGGTGTGGATAGAGAATCACATATTGCACAAGGAGGTCCTTATAACGTGCAGACTCGAAGATGAACAGACCAAGACTGAAGGAGCTTGAGAAATCACGCCACCAGTCACTCTGTCAGCGCAGTGGATGTTCCCGCACAACTTGTAGTGGAGTAACACTCCAAGTACGACACTTCTGAGCACTGACGGCATTGTGCGGAGCAAAATGTGCCTTGTTCGTCCTCAGAATGTTCCCCAGCCACATGTCATCCATTTCCTTGAATGCCAAAAGCAACGGGCAAAGTCACGGCGCTGTAGCCTATGTTCGGGCTTTATTTAATGCACATTCTGAATCTTGTAGGGATGCCAATGCAAATGCGCCACAAAATCTTTTTGAACTGCTGAATACTGGAGAGAGGATTCCCATGACACAGCTTCAATACTTGCTGCAGAATTTGAGGCATGTGCTGCACGGTCGGCTATAGCTACAGCAAAAACTCATTTACTGACTGCGGCCCCTTTGCAACTATTTCTGTCAGCTATATTCCCGCAATGCAACGTTGCTATTGCTGCCGTTCCGATAAAACAAGTTTACCAACGGTACACGGTCTTTCTTCTCAATAGCCACCGCGTTTCGTACGGAAAACATCAAACTTCAACCCTTTACAGCAATAGCCGCTTCACAAAGGAAATCACGAAGCGTTGTGAAGTGACAAACAGCATACTGACGTCAAAGTAGGAGAAATCTGCTTACACCCATATAAACTATAGCAGAAGGAGTTTGTAGGAGATTTGTTGGTATACAGGCTGCGAAGTCTTAGCACCAAGAGTTGCTACATTTGACAGCAGCAGTGGTTCAAATCTAGCCGGGTGTCGTGTCGGACTGAACTTGGGTGGGAGATACTTGTACGTCTTTCCACGCTGCTTCAACTTTATGCCGGAATTCGTTAACTGTAGTTGTTATTGAATGGTGGCGTGCTGATCTAAAGGCAGCCCATGATACGTTCAACGATAACGTATCACAGACCTCTAAAATTGAGAGCGGGCATGCACATCACTAAGGAAACACCTGCTCTCCAGATAATTAGATATGCGCGCCACGGATGATCTACCCAATGGCGCCCCATATCCTAATGAAAGTCACTGGGCACGTCTGATAACGACGAATGTTGTCTGGTAACGTTCACTCTCCTCGAAGGCACGGCCGAGCTGGGACGTCTCAAAAGAGGGTCCCGGGGGTGGGGGGATGGAGGGGGAGGAAGGAGGATATTGGTGTTTCACTCGCCGTCGACAAAGAGGTCTTTAGAAATGAAGCGCAAGCTTGGGATAGGTAAGAATGGGAAAGGGAATTGGCCGTGCCCTTTCAAAGGAACCATACAGGCACTTAGCCGCAAGTGTTTTAGGGAAATCTCGGAAAACCTAAGTCAGGATGGTCGGACGCAGATCTGAACCGTCGTTCTCTCGAATGCGAGTCCGCCGTGCTAACCACTGAGCTACCACGCTCGCTCGGTCGTCTGAAAGGACACGGTGCCACTCCAGTGTCCAGTGTGGTCGACGGATGCAGTTCTGTCTGTGCGTCGCACTCTCTTGCGGTGAACCGCATCGGAGATACATAGAAAGAAGGATCCTTTATTGTATGATTATATGATAGCGGAACAAACACTGGTAGCAGTTACTTCTGTAAAATATCTGGGAGTATGCGTGCGGAACGATTTGAAGGGGAATGATCATATAAAATGAATTGTTGGTAAGGTGGGTACCAGGTTGAGATTCATTGGGAGAGTCCTTAGAAAATGTAGTCCATCAACAAAGCAGGTGGCTTACAAAACACTCGTTCGACCTATACTTGACTATTGCTCATCAGTGTGGGATCCATACCAGATCGGGTTGACGGAGGAGATAGAGAAGATCCAAAGAAGAGCTGCGCGTTTCGTCACAGGGTTATTTGGTAACCGTGATAGCGTTACGGAGATGTTTAACAAACTCAAGTGGCAGACTCTGCAAGAGAGGGTCTCTGCATCGCGGTGTAGCTTGCTGTCCAGGTTTCGAGAGGGTGCGTTTCTGGATGAGGTTTCGAATATATTGCTTCCCCCTACTTAAACCTCCCGAGGAGATCACGAATGTAAAATTAGAGAGATTAGAGAGCGCACGGAGGCTTTCAGACAGTCGTTCTTCCCGCGAACCATACGCGACTGGAACAGGAAAGGGAGGTAATGACAGTGGCACGTAAAGTGCCCTCCGCCACACACCGTTGGGTGGCTTGCGGAGTATAAATGTAGATGTAGATGTAGGACGCCATGCCCACGCTGCTCCGGTCTCTCCACTCCATCCATATAGGAAAATTTTTATTTTCTTCTCTTCTAGACGCAAGCTCATTCCCTGACTCAAGACGCGTGATTTGGCTGTTGGAGACAATAATATGCCTATCCTCTCTAGCGCTAGTCACTTGGTGCTGTTAAGTTTCTACGTGATGTTGGGTATGACAGTCGTGAACCTACCGCTTCCTTATCTGTATGTCAGTCGTGGCGTCCTGATCAATGCTCACAGCAACATCGCAGACCTGTAAACTGAATTATTGATAGGCCACGATCCTGTTGCTGTAGAATTCTATCCCGTGTTGATACTCGTTTCTCCTTCTTACAGCAGGCATAAAAAAAAGAAAAAAGATTAGATTTGAAATGCCAATTCTCAGTGAGAAAGCCGCTGTGCAGTCTTTCCTTGTGTACATATATATACATGTTGTAGATAGTCCTACACCTACCTGCTCTGTTCCTTTGCACTGAAATATGAATAATTTGCAAATCCAAACATGTGGTAATCTTGGTGACAATCTGACGTTTGTTGCAAGCCACGTTCATGTTGTTGCAATTTCAATGGTAAGCAGTATAAAAATGTACAAATAAACCTGTTCTGTGTATCTGGTTGACGAAAATTACAGCACACCAGGCATCAGGGTGAAGGGACCAAAATGTTATGCTATCGAATCTCTTAGTTTGAACAGATAATTTTCACCAATATTTCGACTTTCTTACGAGATTGATCACCCGAATATATATATATATATATATATATATATATATATATATATATATATATATATATATATATATATTTGCTAACTCTTTCTCTTTTAGTTTCATTTCTAAATTTCTCAGTCGACCAAAAAACAAAGAATGGAACCGGAGGGCGATTTTGTCCGCAGCACTTAGTTGGTTGGTTGGTTTTGGGGAAGGAGACCAGACAGCGAGGTCATCGGTCTCATCGGAGTAGGGGAGGATGGAGAAGGAAGTCGGCCGTGCCCTTTCAAAGGAACCATCCCGGCGCAGCACTTACTGAGAGTTTATATCTTCATGTTGGTGGGCCCTCTTTGATTCAAATTGTTGATATCTTGAACGGAAACGGAATAACCATACCATGTGCTTCAACACAATAAGAGACGGCAACCTAGAGGATGGTGGTTCAACATGCTCACAACTGCGTAACAATTCTAAAACGGAGCAGACTGTAACACTTTAGCAGAATCTTACTTTAGACCTCGATGACGCTAGTTGCCGTTCACAATGAAGTACGTTTTGCTGTGGATCATAATTCAGTTGCCCACAAATATTACAGAAAAAAATTACAAATTGTGAATGAATTTGATTTTACACTTTTTCGTGAGGCATGTAACTATGCCACTATTTCTTTGAAGTTCTATGAACGACGAGCAGCAGCGACATCTAGCGTGTGACTGTGCAAGCACGTGTCTCGTCGGTGCACACGAGTGTACGTTTTATTTTTAAAGTGTCAAATGGTATCCGTGGTACACGGATAAAATTTAGATTTCATGAAAAAAATTGTATGGCTTATTAATGTGACTGTACCATCCATATACGCAGTTACACAAATAATGTACTGTACTGGAGTCACTCTGGTACGGGAAATGATGTCAAGGTTTTTTTTCTTTTTTTAAGCTCTGAAGATGGTCATAGCTGACCGAAATTAATTACCTGATTAATTACCTTTAGTGTATTGTTGCAGCCCTTTCAGCTACACAAGAGCACCATACATCTATTCGACAAATATAAATTGGATGTACTCATGAGCAGATGTTGCTCACTGTTACATACACCACTAGCGACTTGCTCTGCAGAACTGTGGAAGACAACAGTTCATCCGTAGCTTTGACGTACCAAAAGATCTCTAATGTATTAAATTTACGTGGTACACTTCGTAACACACGGCTTCAAAATTTCCGGGACGTATGAGCTTCCCAAAACTTGGTCCAAACTTCCTATCTACTTCTTTTGTTATTGCTTTGAATTTTTCCTGCATAATCATTTCATTGGACTAATCGTTTGCTTTGGACGGAAGAAGTAACTCCGTAATTTTCAAGAAAATATTTGTGGAAAAGTAAGCTATAGCACAGGTGAGAGTTTAGTCTATGTTAATGGCCTGCTTTACATTTTCAAGTTATCGCTTTTCTTCCCTCGAGGCAGTTGCTATGTTTCACGAGTTTCAGTCTTTACAAAAAACGTTAATGTATTTTGTGGCTTTAGTTCTTCGTCCTGACATAGTTCGTCCGATACCTCTCGTTTGAAGAAATTAAGGAATTTACAACATCCTTATAGCGATACAACTGCTTTTACGAGCCAGTATATGCAAGTATTATGATATACGTCTACGACAACATGACGGATCCAAAAAGGACTATCATTAAACGGCGTTTATTATGCAGCTGTGGTGGATAACAACGGAAAAACTAATTACATCCTCCACATAACTACATTTTGTGGCACTTTCGGTATTTCACGTGGTATTTGGCAGAATTCTTCGTTCATGGATGAGGTTAACTAGCAGGTGGAAAGGCAGAGCAGGCGTGGGCCTACATTATTAATCATTTACGCGACGGGATAGCCGACTGCCAGAATAGATCAAAGTAATCCCTTTGTGTTCACGTTTTATAATTGAAAAGGAACGCTTCTTTGAATGCATGATAAATTGGTGCAATTTAATACCAAGCAAAGGAAGGTCTTTGATGTTAGAAGCTACGCCTTGTTAATCAAACCAAAGACAGCTCGTTCTAAGGAGTACGCAGGCAGAGAGATTCGGGGAACATAATTTCTGCCGGCACTGTGCCCTCGTATTACGCACAGCATACGACAAGGAAATACAGTTAATCCGAACTCCTGGTAGCCAACTTCGATACTGCGTCCTGAAACGCTCTTTCCTTCAGTGAAGTCTGTCTCCTGTAACTTCCGACCAGACTGTTAAAAGCTTACTCTTGTGCCTTCCCGCGTAACAGTGTGATCATAATCTTCATTTATGCACAGTAACTAATGCGTCCGTGCTTGTACTATTGCGTAGGGTTTCAGTCTTTATCTGTTTTCCTCTGTCCTCTTTCTCCGCCTTCAAAGTAAATTTCCTAATTATAAATTCTGAAAGGAAGGACTTAATATTTATTAATAATGTCGCGAGGTATTACGGTGAAGTTCGTGTGATGTAGAGGTCAATAAATTGGGGGTAATAAGGATAGAAATGACGTAAGATTCTTACAGCCAAAGGTCTAAATGCTCAAAAGCTAAGCTACAACGATGTAAGACACTGATGTTTTCATAAGGTTTATTTCATGGACGAGCTGATAGAGCAGGCTGTTTAAGGCATCAGCTTCTTATATAAATCCCAGAGACCTGGGATTATAACACTTCAGACAGAGATATATGTTGAATGAAAGTTGTGAAACATTGTCACCAAACGAAATCAGTACTTGAATACAACAGTAATTCGGTTTGAAGTTGTAGTCCTCAATCTCTGAGCAAATAGAACAATATTGGAGTAAACGGAGAACAGGTCATACATAAAATAGGTATAATGAGTATTTTTGACCGATTTGGATTTTTTCAAATATATATATGGCCACGACATCTTGGTAGATGATTGTTGCAGTGTCTGTGTGTTAATGGATTGCGTTTTTTCATATGACCTGTCAAGCCAATGGCAGCACGGCATCTCTTGCCGCAATTGTCACAAGTGTATCTGGCTGCTGAGGCAGGAGCAGTGGTAGCATTGCGAAGCTTTTTCTGCCTTTATCTGTCTAACAAGCCTTCATCATGCTTCGACATTCCAGATGATATATCATCACGCCATTCTGGTCTCACGCTAGCCGGTGCCTCCCATCTGTTTGTGTCGATTCCAAAGCTCTCCATATCTCGTTTACAGGAGTCCTTGAACCTCAATGCAGGGCGTCCTACAGGTCTTTTGGCTATAGAGATCTCTCCAAGCATCACCTCGCGTGGTAATCTGTCAGGATCCATACGGTGGACGTGTCCCAGCCAGCGGAGTCGTCTCTGCTTCAAGATAGCTGAAATACTGTTGCAGTTAGTTTTAGATAGCACTGCTTCGTTGCTAACTCGGTCCTTCCACGTTACTTCAAGGATGGATCTCAGGCACCGCATGTGGAAAGCATTAAGGCGACGTTCTTGTTTGGCATAGGTACATTCATACATACCGGATAAATAAGTACTGTGTTTTTCTCTAAGATGCTGAAACTGCGGTTGCTTTAGCCGGTATGGAATAATGAAGAGAGGAAGGGAATGTTGACGGGAATCCTGGAAATAAATTGACCTATTTGGAATTTATATACTGATGTGCAAAACGTGAGGACGAAAATAGCTATCTCATGACGTGTCGCTGTTGAGTAACATAGCCCAATGGTACTTGGATCATACACAGACAATTGCTACAGTACATTACGGAAGGTAACTGAAAGAAATACGCAGAAAAACGAAAAGAAGTGAAACTTTTATTCAAAGACAATAATTACAGTGTAGTTATTGCGGTGTGCAATGGTCCCCTGGACATTACAGTTATTTCGAAGTGGTTTTTAATAGGGTGTGTGATCGCTAAGGGCAGTAACGCATGGTCTGCAACGTGCTGCCACGGTGACCACAAAATTGATAGGCAGTTCTTGTGGTAGGACGTTCTATTCCTCCACCAGCGTGATTAATAACTGCTGGAGTGTCGTTGGTGCATGAGGACGTGCTGCAATACATCTCTCCAACGCATCCCACGTGCTGGATTGGACTTAAGTCGGGGGAACTGGCAGGCCAATACATTCGGGATCTGCCCTGTTCGATGTGGACATGATTTGTTACTCATAAAAAATGAAGCCACTACCGAATGCACTTCTGAAGAGACGCACACAGGGAAGCGGAGCAGATTCATAATGACCAGCAAGTGCGCAGTGGCCAAAGATTTGGAGGTCAGTACCTCCCCACCCCATAACATCTGCGGTACCGAGAGAATCACGTTCGTCTGCGTTGCTGCATGCATTACACGTTCCCACCTCTCCCCATATGTGGAAAAGTCCAGAATCACTGCTCAGGTTGAATCTGCTCTCATTCTCTAACAAACCTACACTTTTCGGATAACTGAAATAATTGATGACACGTGTGGCTAATGTACCTGTTGTTCCGAAGAGCAAATTCAAAAAAAGTAAGATCAGCTATAATTCAATCGTTATTGCGTGACTACTTCTACACAATAATGATAAAAGAATTTTGACAGACGATAACAACTGCAAAGTAGCTAATGAAATTTAAGATAACGAATTTAAATATTTTTTTTTTTTTTAGTTTAGACTGCAATGGTTACAGAAAACTGTCACCAGCTCACGGTGTGAGCGACGAATATTGCTTAATTTTTAATCGATTTGGAAAAGTATTCATGTAATCAATAATGCAAGACAATCATGCGGGAACGGGCACAATAACAATGATTCGAGCTCAGATTCGAATCACAGAAACATGATCCAAAGCATATTGTTCAAATGGCTCTAAGCACTATGGGACCTAACGTCTGAGGTCATCAGTCCCCTAGAACTTAGAACTACTTAAACCTAACTAACCTAAGGACATCACACACATCCATGCCCGAGACAGGATTCGAACCTGCGACCGTAGTGGTGGCGCGGTTCGAAACTGATCCGCCTAGAACATCTCGGCCACGCCGAAACTGAGCATATGCACTTGACTGATAATTGTTTGACACTCATTTTGAGTAATCAGTAGCCTTACACAGCCTACCATAATGCCTACTGTTAATATTTCTAATGTAATTGTTATTAAATAAATATTTTCTGTTAAGGTTAATATGTCTTACTAGCGCATAACTTTCGTTAATTAACTAATCACTAACTTTTGCATAACACTCTCACATAGTTTGGAAATGAGGGCAGAAATTATTGATCACACAGAGAAATTAAACATTCTGATCTACAATATTCTTTAAAAACTCACTGGAATTGGTTTCTCATAAACACTGAATGTTGATACTGGTATTTTTTAACTGACTGTTTCACTGAGCTACGAAATCCATTTTCTTTAACTATCGATCGCAATTATTTTTTAAGTTTTGATAGCTTTCATTTTTAAACAAATTATTAAAATTAAATTAACGCAGCACTTTTAGTCTTTTTATCAACAACAGTGACACTCGGTTTTAATTAATAATAACAGGATAGGACCCTACTTGGTAACTATTCATGATTGTGCACTTGTAACACACCGTTAACGATAAGTTGTTAATTATTCACAAAATGAAAGTACTAAGCTGGCTAGCCTTGATACACTTATAAATATTAATGTCGGTCTGGTCGTGCTTCAGTGAGTAGCTGCTGGGGCTGCGTAAGGAAACAGTCACCGATAATGCGTAGACACCAGGCTTTTCTTAGTATCGCTCTGCAATAAACAATTTTGAGTCCAAGTGCTCTTCTTTCATATTAATTCCTCTTGATGCTTTTTGCACAGCGTCCAGTTAACACCTTAATTATTGTGGTCATAACGTACAATCCTTCCAGCCTCGTACCTTACAATGTGTCCTAATACATGGCGTTTGCCTTTCGTACTACGCCGAGCGCTTCTGTCAGAGTCGAGTCACTCTTCCGCACAATAGCTCGCGCCAGACTCCACTGCTCTGTGCGAGTCCGCGCCCAGCGATCATGTTCCCTACCTCAAATATACTCTTTGACTGCTCAAAATAGCAAATCGTCCTGACTAAGCCAGCCTGTCTACTACATGTTATTGTTGTAGTTACAGTCTTCAACCTGAAGACTGCTTTGATGCAGCTCTCCATGCTACTCTCTCCTGTATAAACCTCCTCATCTCAGAGTAACTACTGCAGCCCCCATCCTTCTGAGTCTGCTTGCTGTATCCATGTCTTGGTCTTAGTTTACGATTTTACCCCCCACGCCTCCTTCGAGTACTAAACTGGTGATCCCTCGACGTCTCAGAATACTTCTTACCAAACTATCCGTTTTTCAAATCAGTTTGTGCCACAAATTTATTTTCTCCCCAGTTCTATTCAGTACCTCCTCATTTGTTACGTGATCTACGCATCTGACATTCAGCATTCTTATGTAGCACCATATTTCAAAAGCTTCTATTATCTTCTGGTCTAAACTGTTTATCGTCCGTGTTTCACTTCTGTACATGGCTACACTCCGTAAAATATTTTCAGAAGAGATTTACTGAAACTTAAATCTATACTTGATGTTAACAAATTTCTCTTCTTCAGAAACGCTTTTCCTGCCAATGCCAGTCTACATTTTATATCCTCTCTACTTCGGCCACCATCACTTATTTTGCTTCCCAAATAGCAAAGCACATGTACTACTTTAAGTGTCTCGTTTCCTAATCTAATTCCCTCAGCATCACCTGATTTGACTACATTCCATTATCCTCGTTTTGCTTTTGATAATGTTCGTCTTAAATCCTCCTTTCAAGACACTGACCATTCCGTTCAACTGCTCTTCCAAGTCCTTTGATGTCTCTGAGGGAATTACAATGTCATCCGTGAACCTCAAAGTTTTTTTTCTTCTCCCTGGACTTTCATTTATATTCCAATTTCTTCTTTTATTTCTTCTGTTGCTTGCTCAATCTACAGCCCGGTCTCACACCCTTTTCAACGACTGCTTCCGTTTCATGATCCTCAGCTCTTACAACTTCAGTCTTGTTTCTGTACAAGTTGTAAACAGCCTATTTTACCCCTACTACCTTCAGATTTTGAAAGAGAGTATTCAAGTCAAAATTCTCAAAAGCTTTCTCTAAGTCTACATGTGCTATGAACGTACATTTGCCTTTGCTAAATATATCTTCCATGAGATGTCGTAGGGTCAGTATTGCTTCGGAATCAAAACTGGTCTTCCCCAAGGTCGGCTTCTACAAGTTTTTCTATTTTTCTATAAAGAATTCGTGTTAGTGTTTTGCAGCCATGAATTATTAAACTGACTGATAATTTTTGCACCTATCAGCATCTGCTATGGAATCTGAATTATTAGATTCCTTTAGAAATCCGAGGGTATTTCGCCGGTTTCAGACATTTTGCTCCCCGTGTGGAGGAGTTTTGTCATGGCTGGCTCTCCCAAGGCTATCAGTAGTTTTGAAGGAATGTCGTCTACTCCCGGGGCCTTGTTAAAACTTTAGTGCTTCAGTGCTCCGTAAAATTCTCCTCGCAGTATCATATCTCCCATGTCATCTTCATTAAGTCCTCTTCCATTTCTGTAATGCTGCCCTCAAGTACATATCCCATGCACAGAACCTCCATGTACTCCTTCCACCTTTCAGCTTTCCTTTCTTTTCTTAGAACTGGTTTTCCACCTGAGCTCTTGATGTTTATGCAAGTGGTTCTCTTTCCTCCAAAGGCCTCATTAATTTTCCTGTAGGCTGTATCTATCACTTCCCTAGTGACATACGCTTCTGAATCCTTACATTTGTCCTCCAGCCGTTCCTGCTTAGGCATTTTTCACGTTCTGTCAATCTCATTTCCTGGAAGTTTGTATTCCCATTCGTCTGCTTCCTTTGCTGCATTTTCATACTTTCTCCTTTCATCAGTTAAATTCAATGTCTCTTATGTTGTCCAAGGTCTTCTACTAGGTCTCGTCTTTTTAAATATGTAATCCTGTGCTGCCTTCACTATTGCATCTTTCAAAGCTATCAACTGTCCTTCTACTGTGCTCCTTCCCCTTGTTCTTGTCAATTGTTCCCTAACGCTGCCTCTGAATCTGGTTCTTTCAGTTTATCCACGTCCTACATCCATAATTTCCTACCTTTTTGCAATTTCTGCTGTTTTAATGTGCAGTTCATAACTGTGTGCAGAGTATACATCTGCCTCTGGAAATGTCTTCCAAATTAAAAACTGCTTCCGGAATCTCTGTCTTACTATTACATATTCAATTTGAAACCTATCGTTGTCTCCAGGTCTGTTCCACAAGTACAACCTACTTTCATGATTCTTAATGCGATGACTAAAATATGTTCTGTGCAAAACTATACCAGGCGACTTCTCTTTCATTCCTTTCCTGACTCATATTCACCAACTACTTTTCTTTCTTTTTCTTCTCCTACTATCGAATTCCAGGCCCTCATGACTATTAAATTTTGGTCTCCCTTAACTATCTGCATATTCCAGAATGAGATTTTCACTCTGCAGTGGAGTGTGCGCTGATATGAAACTTCCTGGCAGATTAAAACTGTGCGCCCGACCGAGACTCGAACTCGGGACCTCTGCCTTTCGCGGGCAAGTGCACTTGCCCGCGAATGGCAAAGGTCCCGAGTTCGAGTCTCAGTCGGGCGCACAGTTTTAATCTGCCAGGAAGTTTCATATCTGAATATTATTTTTATTCATCGCACATTCGTTGAATCTCTTCATTAACTGCAGAGCTAGCTGGCATATAAACTTTTACTATTGTGGTGGGTATGGGCTTTGAGTCTATCTTGGATATGATATACTGTTCGTAGAAGCTTATCCGCATTCCTGTTTTCTTATTCGTTATTAAACCTACACCTGCATTACCGCTATTTGATTTTGTATTTATAACCCTGTATTCACCTGACTAGAAATCTGTCCCTCCTACCACCGAACTTCACTAATTCTCACTTAATCTGACTTTAACCCATCCATTTCCCTTTTAAATTTTCTAACCTACTTGCCTGATTAAGGGGTATGAAATACCACGCTCCAATCTGTAGAACGCCAGTTTCGTTTCCCTTGATAACGACATCGTCTTGAGTAGTCGTCGTCCGGAGATCCGAATAGGGGGACTGTTTTATCTCAAGAATAATTTACCCACGAGTATGCCATCATCATTTAACCAGTAGAGCTGGATGCCCACGGGAGAAATTGCGGCTGTAGTTAGCCCTTGCTTTCAGCCGTTCGCAGTACCAGCACAGAACGGCTGTTTTGGTTGGTGTTACAAGGCCAGGTCAGTCAACCATGCAGACTCTTTCCCCATCAACTACTGAAGAGGCTGCTGCCCCTCTTCAGGAACCACACGTTTGTCTGGCCTTTGAACAGATACCTCTCCGCAGTGGTTACAACTAGGTTCAAATGGCTCTGAGCACTATGGGACTCAACTGCTGAGGTCATTAGTCCCCTAGAACTTAGAACTAGTTAAACCTAACTAACCTAAGGACATCACAAACATCCATGCCCGAGGCAGGATTCGAACCTGCGACCGTAGCGGTCTTGCGGTTCCAGACTGCAGCGCCTTTAACCGCATGGCCACTTCGGCCGGCGGTTACAACTAGGTACGGCTGTCAGTATCACTAAGGCACGCAAGCTTCCCAAACACCGGCAAGGTCCATGGAATTATTACGTAATTCTTTTCTAGGTATTGCATTTAAATTACATAGTGATGTTCATTAGTAAGAAAATATTTACAAAATAGTGAAAAAATACAAGGGTTGGAACTTAAATAGTGGCAACCACTTATTTACAACCGATACAAAAGAGTTACATGTTTGCACCTGTTACTGTCCTTCAAAGTAGTCACCAGCGTTGTGTAGAACCCGTTGCCAGCGATGTGGAAGGCTTAGTATAGCGTTGGCAGAGCCTGTTCTGTTGACGGTGCAAATGGAGCGGTCTATTTTCTGTCGAATCTCTGGAACAGTTCTGAAGTGAATGCCACGAAGTGGTTCCTTCATCTTCGGAATCAAATCAAAGTCACGACTTAAGTCCGGGGAGTATGGTGGATAGTACAGTACTTCACAGTCCCATCGACCGAACAGAGCAGCCACAGCTTGCGCTGTATGCTCCAGCGCACTGTTGTGCAAAATGACGGGTGGGTTGCTCAGAAAGTGTTGCCGCTTCTTTCGCAAAGCTACTCGCAGGTCATGCTCCAAAAACGAACAGTAATACTGTGCATTGACGGTCTGCCGTGGTCTCCGTTGTTGCTGTTTTGAAAACATCGTTACGTTAGACCTCTCGCTCACAAGCGACTGTTTTTCCCTCGATTGTGCGCACGCCCGGTGACGAATGACGGGCGAGTCCATTTGCTCGGAGGTAAGGTAGGTATGTCTACAACGTGTGCTATCAACGACAATAGTAGATTCCATTGCATAGTGTCTCCACAGCAGTCTTGCCAACCTACGTATGTTCCATAAAACAATACTCCGTTACTCAAAATTACAACATCAATACTGCGAAATTTTTTTAGACAATGTGTTGTGTCACAATACGAGTACGCGATGCCCCTCTTCGTTGATAGAGTCCCTGCAGAATAAGCCCTTGCCGCCATCGCAAGCTCTGCAGTCCTATTAAATGTGGTTGCAATTGCACCAGCTGTTTGGCCAAGGTCCCTTCTTGACTGTTGCACGATATAGCGATCACCTATTGCTGTAGTTGTTAGTGGCACGGCAACTGAGTGAGACTGGTTTGTCAGCCCGATGACCAGTACCTTGTGTTCCGTGACGTCGCGATTTCTGTGCATGAATCTGAGGCCTCTGTCACTTTTATTCATTTCCACCGAGTAGTCAATATGTTACGTTAATTCGTCTATTTCGTTTTTTGCAGAGATGTGTGTTTTTCCTAAAAATACACACTTCATTAACATGGCAAACGAAAGGTGTTTAGCCGGCCCATGTGGCCGAGCGGTTCTAGGCGCTTCAGTCTGGAACCGCGCGACCGCTACGGTCGCAGGTTCGAATCCTGCCTCGGGCATGGATGTTTGTGTTGTCCTTAGGTTAGTTAGGTTTAAGTAGTTCTAAGTTCTAGGGGACTGATGACCTCAGATGTTAAGTCCCATAGTGCTAAGGACCATTTGAACCATTTTTTTTGAAAGGTGTTTGGCGGACACTGATGTGAAAACAGGTTGGGTTGGGTTGTTTGGGGGAAGAGACCAAACAGCGAGGTCATTGGTCTCATCGGATTAGGGAAGGAAGTCGGCCGTGCCCTTTCAGATGAACCATCCCGGCATTTGCCTGGAGCGATATAGGGAAATCACGGAAAACCTAAATCAGGATGGCCGGACGCGGGATTGAACCGTCGTCCTCCCGAATGCGAGTCCAGTGTGCTAACCACTGCGCCACCTCGCTCGGTGTGTGAAAACAGGTACTTGCCTCCGAAGGCCGTACTCCACCAGTTGAGCAATGTGATCATTCGTCAGCGATGCATTACTCATGGACAGAATGAAAGTTTAATTTAATCACTGGCTTCTCTATACTTACTTCATTTCGTGAACTGACTCTGTACATAAATATGACGTAGCGAATTCGTGCTATCCGAAACGACTAAAAAATTGGATTCGTCATCAGATTAGTTTTTTATGAGGAATTTCAATCGAAAACTAGGAGTTGGTGATAAGTGACACTTCGGCCGTTTTGTCTTTAAACACGTACATGCGTAAGATTAAAATAAAGGAAAAAGGAACACACAAAAAATTTGTTATTTCGTACGTCACCGCCACTGGGACCTTGAGGTGCAGAAGCCACGTCAAAAGCATAACTTACGCAACAACGTTCGGGAAAATATTAAATACTGGTTTTGAGAAGGATATCGTAGACTTACACGAAGCATTTTAATCTTAGATACTGCAATCACATTTACAGCCACATTTGCAGTAGTTTATGATGATGTTGATTAAGATTACGCCGTATGACCCACAGCCTATGTGTAAGTCTTTCAACTGGTTGCTTCTTCGGCGACTTCCATATTGCTCAGTCTCCGGCAACCGGTGTACCGATACATGCGGTCAGCCTTCCAAATACAAATTTGCCCGACGTTGCGGGAACTGCCGATTCCAACACGGCAGTGGCACAGGTGTCAGTTTTTTGATGGCGAATGACAGGTTAGTACTACGTTGCTTTCTCCGGAGATATAATAGCAAGTGAAAATACGGAATTTAATATTTTACACATTGCATCGGAGTTGAGGGTAATCGGCACCTGTGGCCGAGCGATTCTAGGCACTTCAGTCCGGAACCGCGCTGCTGCTGCGGTCGCAGGTTCGAATCCTGCCTCGGGCATGGATGTGTGTGATGTCCTTAGGTTAGTTAGGTTTAAGTAGTTCTACGTCTAGGGGGCTGATGACCTCAGATGTTAAGTCGCATAGTGCTTAGAGGCATTTAAACCATTTTTGTTGAGGGCAAATAATTATTAAAAAAATTCAACACTGACACGACCGAGCGAGGTGGCGCAGTGGTTAGCACACTGGACTCGCATTCGGGAGGACGACGGTTCAATCCCGTCTCCAGCCATCCCGATTTAGGTTTTCCGTGATTTCCCTAAATCGTTTCAGGCACATGCCGGGATGGTTCCTTTGAAAGGGCACGGCCGATTTCCTTCCCCATCCTTCCCTAACCCGAGCTTGCGCTCCGTCTCTAATGACCTCGTTGTCGACGGGACGTTAAACAACACTAACCAACCAACCAACACTGACACGGTGCTACATCTGCAAGAAGAGAACTGTTCACTGGAACGTGAGTATTTGCAGTCACACGTACATATACACTGAGGTCGCGAAAGTCATTGTATACTTTCAGATATCGTGTCGGATCTACTTCTGCCCCGCGTAGTCCAGCACCTCGACGTGGCATGCACTCAACAACTCTTTGGAAGTCCCTTGTATAAATACTGACCCATGCTGCCGCTATAGCCGTCCATAATTGCGAAAGTGGTGCCGATGTAATATTTTGTGCACGAACTGACCTGTCGATTACGTCCCATAAATGATCTATGAGTGCCCAAATCATTCTCTCGAATCTTGCAGAATGTTCTCAAACCAATGGCAAAACTTATGGCCCGGTGACATGGCTCCTGTGTCATCGGTAAAAATTCTGTGTTGGTTTTGGAACATGAAGTTCCAGAAATGGCTGCAAACGGTCTCCAAGTAGTTAAACATAACCATTTCCAGTCAATGATCGGTTCAAGTGGACCAGAGGACCTAGTACATTCCATGTAAATACAGCCCACACAACTATGGAGTCATAACTAGATTTCACAGTGCCTTGTGGACAACTTGAATCTTTGGCTTCGTGGGGTCTGCTCCACACTGGAACGTTACATCTACATCTACATCTACATCTACATCCATACTCCGCAAGCCACCTGACGGTGTGTGGCGGATTACCGTCAGCTCTTACCAGCTGAAATCTTGAATCGTCTTACCACGCCAAGGTCCCGTCGTCTAACGTCCAGCCGATAGGGTCACAACCCTAGAAGAGGCGCTCGAGGCAATGTCGTTCTTTGTAGCAAAGGCACTCGCCTCGGTCGTCTTGTGCTATATATAGTCGATTGACGCCATTTTTCGCCGCACTGTCCTAACGGATAAGCTCGTCGTACGTCTCACATTGGTTTATGAGGTTATTCCACGCAGTTTGTTTGTTTGTTCTAACTGACAACTCTACACAAACGCCGCTGCTCTCGGTCGTTAAATGAAGGCCTTCAGCCACTGCGTTGTCCGTGATAAGAGGTAAGGCTTGAAAACTGGTATTATCGCATATCGGAGTACTAATTCCCCTAACAATTTCCGAAATGGAATCTCCTCAAACTGCCATTCCGCGTTCGAAGTCTATTAATTCCTGTCGTGCTGCCATAATCCCGTCGGAAATCTTTTCACATGAATCACATGAGTACAAATGATGGCTCCGCCAATGCACTGCCCTTTTATACATTGCGTACGCGATACTACTGCCATCTGTATATGTGCATATCGCTGTCGTATAACTTTTATCATCTCACTGTAGGTTCCATATTGAAATTACATCTTCTGACAATCGTTTATCATGTCAATAAGTGTTTGTTACACGTTCCGCTATCTTCAGCCTCGTTATGGCTATTACCTTTGTCGCATAACTTGAGCAGAGCTAGCGCCGAGAAAACTCGTCAGTCGTTTATTTTCTAGTCTAATGATGCAGCAGCGCTGCAGCGCGACGTCATGCAAACAATGTGGAGGCAGCGCTTTGGCGTCTGGATTTAAAGCGACGTTGGAAGCAGCATAATTCTCTCTTGTTTTGCGACCGGCGGGAAAATTCTTGGCGCCACTGCGAAAATTGAACCGGCGCCGCTCTTGTTAGGAAATGACGGAGTCGAGGAACGCCAATGGCGCGGACCACCGTAGCGTCCCAAAACATTTTCATTTCATTTGTTCTGCATCTGCAGGATGCCAGTATGCATACAGCACTACCCTCTCTCTCTCTCTCTCTCTCTCTCTCTCTCTCTCTGTCTCTCATTCATTCTGTCTCTCCGCTCCCTCTGTCGTGTGTGTGTGCGTGCGTGTGTGTGTGTGTGTGTGTGAGCGAGAGAGAGAGAGAGAGAGAGAGAGAGAGAGAGAGAGAGAGAAAGCACCACGAGTTCGTATTCCGCATGACAAGAAAGCAGTGGCTCATATGTCAGCCAGAGAATTGTACGCGTTAAGATGAGCAGACGACGCGATGTCACACACACACACACACACACACACACACACACTGGTACGCAGCAGGCGCCGCTGCCTCGTGTGTGGTCCGCTGACGTCAGCATGGCGCCAGTCTGCACGGCATTGAATTAAACGCCCGAGCACCGCTGCCTCTACGCTGCGCTCAGCTCGCTTGGCATTTAGTTCGTTTCAGGGCGCGCGAGTCAAACTACCGTAATTTCGCACTGATTACTCCGTGTGGTGTGCCCCGATCCGCGCTGGCAGTGAACCGACAGCACCCGGGAAGTTTTGTGCGACGTGTTCCGGTAGGTGCCTGCAGCGCCACACGTGTACCCCATATGCCTTTCAAATTTGCCGCCATTGCCTGGGAGGCACACAATGGAAAATTCTCTTATTCTTCACCGATTATCACGCCTCTCTTCGGGTCCAGCGCTGATGCTCAAACGTCAGTCTACGATGTGGTAACTGATTTTGTTATCAACCAGCAGTTGGATGCAGTCGCCGCAGACTACCTGAGGAGTGACCGTTACGTGTGTCACCAATTGCGTAACAAATGTGTGTTTGTGTTTCACATATTGTGTTGTGTTTCTGAGACGAACAAATCCATTTCTCAAATGCTCTCGTGATGTTCTCGGTAACTTTTGCAGTGGCATGATCGAATGAAAAATTCTCGATCGATTCGTCGCGTCGCTTCGAATCGCACACTCTAGCTTTCCACGGCAGTCTCACCCTCGGCATTAGGAGTAAAAACAACTGTCAGTGATATTTGCACGTGATGGCAACGGCGGAGTACTTGCCTATTATTCGAGGTGACGGGGCTCATAAACCGAGGATGTTTTATTTTGGTCTGGTGACACCTGCGCAAAACATAAAATGGAGACAGTTTCTAAAATTTCTTCACGATGTTCTTACAATAAGCAATGAATGTTTCCAACGGCACAGTACACACTGTTTTGAATCTTCTTTGTAGGTTAAAACCGTGTGCCTGGTAGGGACTGGAACCAGAAAACTTGCCTTCCGCGGATAATTCTGTTACCCACTGAGCTATCTATGCAGGACTCACTACCAACCCTTACAGATGCATTTCCGCCAGTACCTCTTTCCTACCCTATAAACTTCACAGAAGCTCTTCTGTATAAGTTGCTAAGTCGGAGAGAGTTACTGATGGAAGTGAAATAGTGAGAGCGGGTCGTGAGCTGTACATGAGCAGCAGCTCCAGGCATTATTGTAAGGGAAAGTTACGGTTCCACGTTCGAATCCTGGTCCGGTAGACAGTTTATATCTGATATAAACCAGTCGTCCATAAGAAGTGTCTGCATAACCTCCTCCTCTGTCACACAAGCTATGCATGCGACGTAAGCTGTGTATCAAGGTAAAGTAGAAACTAAATTCCGATCTTGCTTCACTTTCCTAGGTTTCACATGAGTTGTCCTCAGAACCTCTTTGCAGTTACCGCAATACCTGAATTTTTCTTTTATGCGGTTCCCTTTTCCAAAATACTGACTCACCTTCCCATAAGTTGCTTTAGTTCTTAGGTGACTTACTAAGTACTGGGCTTACACGTCGCTCTCTCGAAATATCTGTTATTACTCGGAAAAATTGGAAATTTGTGGTAAGGTCTTATGGGACCAAACTGCTGAGGTCATCGGTCCCTAAGCGTACACACTACTTAATCTAACTTAAACTAACTTACGCTATGGGCAACACACACACACACCCATGCCCTAGGAAGGACTCGAACCTCCGACGTGGGGAGCCGTAGCGACCGTTATTACTCGAGATAGGCAGATGACTCTGATATTTGAGAATTAGTTGCCAATATGGCCTCCTAAGCTTTTTAACGCGATTAGTTCAAATGGTTCAAATGGCTCTGAGCACTATGGGACTTAACATCTGAGGTCATCAGTCTCCTAGAACCTAGAACTACTTAAACCTAACTAACCTAAGGACATCAGACACATCCATGCCCTAGGCAAGATACGAACCTGCGACCATAGCGGTCGCGCGGTTCCAGATTGAAGCGCCTAGAACCGCTCGGCCACACCGGCCGGCAACGCGATTTCTCTTCGGCTCATACACACTATATCGTCAGAAATGTGATTGGCTTCAACACACCCAAAGTGGAAGTTTACTAATCGTTTCCTGTATGCCAATGCACCTTTTTTAATAGAGGTGCCGTTGTAACTTTGTAGTCACAGGGACTTGTTAGTAGTCATCCTCATAGATCTTAGTTCTGAAGACGGTTGACATTTAAAATCAAAGTTATTCTTTCAAAATTAAGAAATGAAAGATGTAAAATTTCCTGTTTGTGAAATAACTCGTTGCGGATGACACAAAATTAAGCACCGCATACCGAAGACGAATCGATGACGCAAGTTATCTGAAGTCAGATGAACAGAGTTACTCGTATAATTAAATATTCGAGAATTATAATTCGTGTAAACTTATTAGCCAAAACATTTATTCACTTGAAGTGACCAGCGACTTGTTTGTTCGTTACTCCACGTGATTTTAGCATTCCATTGTTGATGTGTCCTAAAATAACACTGGTAATTTTTTGTATTGTTATTTGATATACAGTGTAGTTATAATTAAAATTTCGCTGCTTGAACCAGTGTAGACGGAAAACTGTTTATAGGAGTGATTTGCAGCCGGTGCGCCTCAGGATTTGTGTTTTTAGTGGTGTCGGTCTTGCCGTTAGGCGCCAGTAGTGGTATTTTGTCGTAGGGTTGAAACACAACATTACAGTTGCAGGCAGTCAACATGGATCTGGCCACGGTGAGCAGACCTTTATTCTTAAACCTGTTTTATTGAAACAACAGTGCTACTGCTCTTCGCGAGCATCGAGACTCTAAGGGAATATGGAGAGCTCCTCTTTACGGGCCTAGGTTGAAAATCACGATTTGTAATTACGAATTAACAGTCGATTTGGGAATTGTCGAAGGCCGATTGCGTCACAAATTGTTGAAGAAGTTGCTGTTACCATGGCTGAGACTGCTGGCCACAGTGTGCGATCTTCAAGCAGTGAACGAGCTGCGTCACGACAGCTGAAAATCCCACAGTCCACTGTTTCCATGGTCCACCGTCCGAAAAGGATCTGCAAACAATTCTGAAATGGTATCTCTAGTGCGGTTGCAGTTTGTCGTGGATGCAGATAGTCATCATACTGTGCAACATTTGTAACCTGGAGTGCAAACGTGGTACGCAAGTAATAAATGTTACCCTTTCAGGTGGAAATTAAAATTTCTTTCTTTCAGTGGTTTATTCCTTACTTTCCTTCAGTATGACCCCACATATGTTTTCACGAAGTTTCACTGCCCTACGATCACTCGTTCCTCATGAGCCAGTCTCAAGTAGCGAAAGTTTAATTACGACCACCCTGTGCTTCATTTTACACATTAATATGCAACTTAGGAAAAGGTCATTAATTCAGAACAAAAGATAACTCTAAAAACGAATTTTTGCTGGTCATTCACTTGTGATGAAACACAGAACAGCGTTTTTTCGAGAGAGATTTATGCGAGAATAATGCCTACATTTTGTCTTAGTAGTAGCTACATTAAACTACGTCGAGTTAGAAATCTCTTTAACGTGTAAAATCTCACAATCCGCCATAATAATTTTCAGATAGCTGACTCAAGTAAAAAGAATTGTTTGCAAAGCTCAAAATGTACTTAAATTCGTGTTGGGGGACGTTTTGAGGTTACCTGTGCAAGAAAAAGAAGAATAAACCTAAACATTAATGTCATGACTAAAAGCAGTATGTGTATGAAAGAATACAACTACCTTGTAAGTAGGCTGTTTATGTTTTCTCTATGTAAGTAGTCTGTTTATGTTTTCTTATTGGCAACGTTACGTAGCGCTCAATATGAAAATCACTGGCTGTGCTGTGTGCAGTCTGTGGCTAGTTTGCACAGTCTGTGGCTAGTTTGCATTGTTGTCTGCCATTGTAGTGTTGGGCAGCGGCAGCTGGATGTGAACAGCGCGTAGCGTTGCGCAGTTGGAGGTGAGCCGCCAGCAGTGGTGGATGTGGGGAGACAGATGGCGGAGTTTTGTAATGTGTGATGAACTGCTATATATATATATTATGACTTTTGATGATATTAAGGTAAATACATTGTTTGTTCTCTATTAATATCTTTCATTTTGCTAACTATCCCTATCAGTAGTTAGTGCCTTCCGTAGTTTGAATCTTTTATTTAGCTGGCAGTAGTGGCGCTCGCTGTATTGCAGTAGCTTGAGTAGCGAAGATTTTTGTGAGGTAAGTGATTTGTGAAACTTATAGCTTAATGTTAGTCAGGGCCATTCTTTTGTAGGGATTTTTGAAAGTCAGATTGCGTTGTGCTAAAAAAATATTGTGTATCAGCTTAAGGACAGTCGTGTATAAATTGTTCAAAGGGGACGTTTCAACCTGTAGCGAGACTTTCACTGCATCCCAAAGTGTGTATTTCTCAAATAGTGGATGAATTCTGGCAACAGTTTTAAATGATGTCTGAAATGCGGAAGTTACAACTGCTATCCGTATTTCTATTCGAATAGTACAGAAGTGCTTAGTACACACCATGTGTACAAAGTTTCTTTAAACATATTTGTCATGTTTCACCTGCAGAGTCTAATAAAACAGTAATTTCAACGGATTAGTGTGTTGCAATCAGTACTACGAGTGCCCCCGCCACTATCTCACAAGAGTTTTTCTTTTTGACTTATCATTTTAAATGACGACTGCTGTTGTTCTGCGTAGTGTGTTCTGACGGAGGTGCGTTAGGGTTTATAAACGCAGAAGGAATCTCCGACGACGTGTGTGATAAGCATCACGGCACGGACTGTTGCCGTAATGCAGTTAACGCGCCGTGCTACGCCCACAGCTTACGGTGACCTGAATATCGAGCAAAGTAAATTCAGCTGTGAGTAGATTTTGGTGTTCCATCAGCCGGCAGTTTCATTTTAACGTCGGCCTACATACTGGTCGACCTATTTCCCGACACTAAAAACGGACCTGTCGATAAGACGTTTTCGTCACTGTAACTTGTTGTGGGGCTACCTAGTTATTTATTCGCTGACGTGTCACGGCCTATGCTACTAACGCTACCAAGAGTTCGTTCCATAAACATAATGGCGTCGTACCATGCCCATCTTTTGACAGTTTGTGTAAGTAGAAAAACTAATATGTTGCGATACGTCTCGCTTTTCAGAAGCACTTTATTAGGATATATGTATCCGATTCGTTAAATAAATCTCCTCCGTGTATGTTAGGACCTGAAACAAATCCTGCTAAACAAATAAACGCGTCGGAAAACACTCCTTTCCCCTTCTTTTCACCATGCGGTTCTAGGCGCTTCAGTCTGGAACCGCGCGACCGCTACGGTCGCAGGTTCGAATCCTGCCTCGGGCATGGATGTGTGTGATGTCCTTAGATTAGTTAGGTTTAATTAGTTCTAAGTTCTAGGGGACTGATGACCTCAGATGTTAAGTCCCATAGTGCTCAGAGCCATTTAAACCATTTGAACCTTCTTTGCAGGAAAACTCAGGATATCATTATCGAAACGAAATGAAATTTATGAATACAAAAACTGGCGGCTTACAAGAACTAGATCACGGCAATCGTTTATATTCACCAGATAAAGTAAGAGTTCTCCACATACCAGTCTTAGAGTTTCAAAACTAAGAAAAACAAAAAAAGATTAATGCGTTTGCTGATGCGATTAGTTTTTAGTATAATGGGCTGCACACAGCTAAGGTTCGTGCTGCAGCTGCATTATCCAAGCTATATACATGACTCTACGAGCAGCTTTCAATAAGTAATGGCCGCGCGGTTTGAGGCGCCATGTGACGAAATGCGGGGCGGCTCCCGCCGGAGGTTCGAGCCCTCCCTCTGGCTTGGGTTGGTCTGTTGTTCTTAGAATAAGTTAGTTTAAGTTAGTTTACGTATCGTGTAAATCTAAAGACCGATGACCTCAGCAGTTTGGTCCCTTAGAAATTCACACACACACGTTGGAACAACATAATATCCATTCAATGCGGTTGCCATACAGCATCGTATTGGGAAGGCCTATCTGCCAGCATGGTACCACTCCACTCGTCGACATTCTAGCCAAAGTCTTGCTAAATGATAACCTCCAAATCAACCAAGTACTGCTTCACGCAGAGTGCATCCTTTATTGGTGAAAACAGATGGAAACCGGAAGGTAGGAGTTCCGTACTGTAGAGCGGATGAGGAAGAACAGTCCAGTGAAGTTTTGTAAGCTCATCTCGGATCCACAGACTTGTGTGAGGCCATGCGTTGTTATGGAGAAGGAGAAGTTCTTATTTTTTCATTTTTGTGGCGACGAACACGCTAAAGCCCTTCCCTCAATATCCTGAGGGTAGCACAAAACATTTCTGAGTTGGTCGTTGCACCATGAAGGAGGACATCAAACAGTGTAACCCTTTCAGTTTCCCAGAAGACTGTCGCCATGGCTTTTCCGGCTGAAGTTGCGCCTTCAAACTTTTTCTTCTGCGGGGAAGTGGTGTGAATCCACTTCATGGCTTGCGTTTTGTTTCGAAGAGATGAACCCATGTTTAACAGCCTGTGACGACGCTCAACAAAAAATTCTCACGATCAGCCCCATAACGCGCAAGTCATTTGTGTCCTATGGATAACCTGAACAATATCACGGCTAGCAGGGTCACCTACTACTAATACAACAGTTTTAATAACCTACGTTTGCGCTCGTTACTGAAATGAAAACATCAGTTGTCCACTTGAGTGGTCAGCGCAACTGACCGCATTGTGGAGGACTGTGTTCGATTCCCGCTACTGCCAGAGATCTTCATTGGTGGGAAGACTGGACCGGGTTGCACTCAGTCTCGTGATGCCAGTTGAAGAGCTACCTGACCGAGCAGTAGAGGCTCCAGGACACGAAAACTGACAGCGGCCAGGAGACCGATGTGCTGACCCCTCGTCCTCCATAGCGCATCCACTGACGTCACTGACTGAAGATAACACGGCGGTCGACTGGTATCGATGGGCCGACCAGGGTCTGGAAATGGAGTTCTCGTTTCACAAACATTAACCAACATCTGTCCACTATCAAAGTAATTTGATTTAGTATTTCTCGAAATATTTGCTGTATTCTCGTCTGACCGATAACATCTGAGATGTACCATATTCAGATTATCCATATGAGAGATCCAAGAAAGGTGGGTAGGCTGGACGGCGGGGGAGAGGGGGAGGGGGGTTGTATTGTGTAGCTGTAAGGTACCATACAAACTCAATGAGAAACGTAATGTTTTGGCAAGATTTATGTTTCATTTTATTCAGTATCTTCTGTTGAAAAATATAAACAATTTTTTCCGGTGTCTTTTATTCCAATAATTTGCCTCTCCGCTCTACATTTGTCAGGTTTGGTGAGTTTGTTGCGGCTGCACGCTTCGCTAACCTTGCGTACATATTGCAAGTGTTGTTCAGCGATAATAATGTTTGTTACATTTACTTGAGCGGCGACTGTTTCTTATTTGCGTTCAAGTTAATAAACACATTGAACTTTCAGCAAAAGAGTGCAATAAAGCCAATTGAAAATGACAGTACAACCAATGGAGAAAGCAGTATTAGTATGTGCGAACTTTAGTTGTATTACTCTGTCCTGATTACAAAAAAGACATATTAGTGCTGTTCCAATAAAGGTCATACGAAGATGGGCATGTATTTCTCATGGTCTGCACCGGAATAGGAGGGTAAGGACATGTTAGCAGATCTGTTAGAGAATACACAATTAGGGCCACCGGCACACAAAGGAAAATCCCTGTGCTTATTTTGGCATTAGATCAAGTTCAGATGAAATTCAGATGGACGACATTAAATAAGATAAAACTGACAGATCGTCCCAGTTGATCTTATAATAATAGCAGGATAAGTGAAATCAACTTTCTTTATTAGAATGTTAAGGGTTTTGAAAGTAAAGAACCACAAGAAAAGAAAATCTTAATGTAAACCGTTATAGGTTAGCGCCATTTTCATATAAATACAGTATGGATAAAGGAGGAGGTTTCACATTCATAATGAAAGGGATATAAATGTAGAAATAAGTAAATACTGTATCGATCGGATATAGAAGTATGTGCTTTTTTGCTACTCTCGTGGAATGTAATATTTATGATTGTTACAGTATAGCCGACCGAGGTGGCCGAGCGGTTCTAGGCGCTACAGTCTGGAACCACGCGACCGCTACAGTCGCAGGTTCGAATCCTGCCTCGGGCATGGATGTGTGTGACGTCCTTAGGTTATTCAGGTTTAAGTAGTTCTAAGTTCTAGGAGACTGATGACCTCAGCAGTTAAGTCCCATAGTGCTGAGAGCCGTTTGAACCACTTGTTACAGTATACAGAAGTCCAATGGGTAACTGGAAAATTTTACGAAAAGTTTCATGAGTGTTGAGCTGTCCGTCAGACACAAGGAACTTGTTTTTAACGTAAATTTCTTGACCGGGTCTGACAAGAGAAATGGTTTTGCGTTCTGCTTATATTTGGTGTTCGGGAAGAACATAATTACAATTAATTCCTTTGATGTAATATGGGAAACCAGTCAAAAATAGAGGAATAAAACTTTCTAGTCAGTGTAAGATGGCTACTCCAACACTTATTGTAATCATAAGATAGTTGCAGATCTGTTTTACCGCCGGCCGAAGTGGCCGTGCGGTTAAAGGCGCTGCAGTCTGGAACCGCAAGACCGCTACGGTCGCAGGTTCGAATCCTGCCTCGGGCATGGATGTTTGTGATGTCCTTAGGTTAGTTAGCTTTAACTAGTTCTAAGTTCTAGGGGACTAATGACCTCAGCAGTTGAGTCCCATAGTGCTCAGAGCCATTTGAACCATCTATTTTACCGCCTGCCGTGCTGGAGATACAGTAACGAATTAATTTTACAGTACTCACATTTAAATAGTTAATACAATTTGCGGATCAACGCTAGTAACATTATGAGACCTGTGGACGTTGGTCCATCAGCGAAACCGCTAATCCTGCGTATCATTTTGTGATCAAGACGGATAAATAAATTAAAGGCTCGTCACATCGGTGTTCACAGAAATTTTTCTCCCAAATTAGCCACCAAAAACCTAAAAACGCGAAGCTAAAGTTATTGGCACAAAGCCGTTCCAACGTATTTCTGTATCCCTCCGTCTCTTCCATTCCGTTTTCCTTGAAGAATATCTTAATACGCCAAGTATGACTCAATTTAGTCGTAGTAATTTCGAAACGTCAGTTTTCATCTTTCTTGTTCAATTCCTGTTCTTCCGTTGTGGACGGAAGGGTATCATAAGACGTCGAAGGAGAAAATTTCTAAGATATTAAGCTTCTTATTCAGCATTTCCATCACTGAATGAAGGCTAATCGTATAAAGAGAAGCAAGAGGGAACGTAATCTTTCGTCTCCGTGCCCGACGCTTAATGTTCACTCCAATTTTGAATAGACGGGCCGCGCCGTCTTTGTTCCTTGCAAGAAAAGATTTTAAAAGGAAATTGTGTTGTCATTAAAAGAAAGCAAATGAGCAGCGCGAAGGCGAGCGTCCGCGCGGCAGCCACGTTGTACGGTTCGCGTCTTCTTTGTCGGCAGCATCCATTACGTAATTTCCGGGGCCGCATGCCTGTGGCCTACATTTGTCCCCTGTCTTTGATCTTAACAGCTCCGCTACCCGCGCTAAATGGGCTTCTTTATTAAACGGTAGGTCCTCCGATGCTTGCACGTGACGATTCTAATATGCCCCGTGCCGTTTCTGTACGTTATAAGAAATGTTCTGGAAACCTTAAGAGTATTTGTGAGAACATTTAGAAGCGGATCCGAAAAATGTTCAGTTAAACCTTCTGTGGCATTCGCTTGTGACTTTGTACAGTCACTAGCTCCCTGCTACGTCGTGAGGAACGTAACAATATTGTGAGTTTTCCAAATGCTGAGAAAAAGAGATCGGTTGACCTACTATGGAACGCATGTTTCCCTTGCTGTAACGAAAGAATAAGCGGCGAGTGCAGTTGTCAGGAAATCGACCCGAAAAATTACATTCAAAGGCATACGTCATTGTTACGATGTAACAATGATTAAAGATATCCTCAGCCCACAATAGCAACAATTCAGTTCAAAAGTACTTTCCAAAAATAATAGAAAAGACTCTTCTATATCAGAAATATACCAACTGAAATACAACACATGTGATGTATGACACATAGGTTAAATTAGGAGGATATTTGTCACCAGATCCAAAGAGCATGTATCAGGTGTACCGGTATGAAATGAACGTTAAGATACAAATGTGTCGATAGGGAACATTTGTTGTGAACGAGCCCAAGTTTTTTTTTCTTTGGTTGGTATGACGTCTGTCAAAGTATACATCAAGTCATGGAACAAACAACATCCTATGTTTTCATCGTGTTAACAATGTCGAATTTGTACCAGAAAGTGATGATCTGCGGAAAGCATGAATTTTTTGTTGTCATTTGAAGAAAAGTGCTGCAGAGTCGCATCGAATGCTTGTCGAGGCATATGGTGATCATAGTCTATCAGAAGCAACATGCAAAAGATGGTTTCAAACGGTTCAAAAATAATGATTTTGATGTAAGAAATGAAGAACGTGGAAGACCACCAAAAAAGTTCGAAGACGCCGAATTGCAAGCAATATTGGATGAAGTATCGAGTCAGAAGCAAATGGCAGCAATGCTAAATGTTGCACAACAAACAATTTCTGACCGTTTGAAAGTTATGGGAAAGATCCAAAAGTGTGGAAAATGGGTGCCACATAAATTGAATGAAAGACAGATGGAAAACCGAAAATCCATAAGTCAAATTTTGCTTCAAAGACATGAAAGAAAATCAATTTTGCATCGAATTGTTACTGGCGATGAAAATGGATTTATTTTAAGAATCATAACGGGAAAAATCATGGGTTCATCCGGTACAACCATCAACATCGACTGCAAAACCAGATCGATTCGGCAAGAAGACAATGCTCTGTGTTTGGTGGGATCAGGAAGGTGTGGTGTATCATGAGCTTCTAAAACCCGGTGAAACTGTGAATACTAGTCGATGCAAACAACAAATGATCAATTTGAACTATGCATTGATCGAAAAAAGGCAAGAATGGGCCAGAAGACATGGCAAAAGTACTTTTTTTACACGACAATGCACCTGCACACAAAGCAAAACTGGCTCAGGATACAATCAAAACACTTGGCTGGGAACTGCTATCCCGCCCGCCGTATTCACCAGACTTGGCCCCTTCCGACTACCATTTGTTTTCATCAATGGGACACGCATTGGCTGAGGAACGCTTCGATTCCTACGAAGAAGTCGAAAATTGGGTGTCTGATTGGTTTACTTCAAAAGACGAACATTTCTATTGGCGTGGTGTCCACAAATTGCCAGAAAGGTGGTCAAAATGTATAGAAAGCAATGGTCAGTACTTTGAATAAAATGTTTTTACTTTTCAATTCAAAATTAGTGTTTCATTTTCACAAAAAAACGCTCATTTCATACCGGTACACCTGGTAAGAGCAAGGAAGTATGGGACAGATCGTCCAACTTTCGCATAACACTTACATCATCACCAACACCAAATTCCCTCCAGATACGCATACACGAAAATCGTAAAAGTAAACAACAAAAAACACCCCACAAGAAACCACCACATTCAAAAAATCATATAAGAGACGGAACAGCTCACGAATGATCAGACCAACCTGACAGGTGGCACGCTATTTAAACCCAACCAACAGACCACTTAATATAACGTTAAATATATGCTCATGAACACATTCCCACACATGACACCTACTCACTACCCCCACTCTCCCCCAGTCTGGCCCCATTCACCAATACTACCATCTCCTCCCAGTTTCTTTCCTACAGTCACTAACCCCCAAAATCCAAAATTAGAACCAGAATTCCCGAAGTCTCCACCCCCGCGCCCCACCCCCACAGCCTTCCCACTCTCATCTCTGTGGAAGAGGGATCCCCAAACTTTTTTCATCTGACGGATTGTGGTACTTTGAGGGGACACTTTGTTTACTTTGAAACTTGATAAAACTTCTTATATCCAGTTATTACACTAATCTTAAATCATAAATAATTACACAAATATCATAATAAAAATTTAAAAAAATAATTAGCGTCGTCAAAATGTCGAAAAAGATCCACAAAGTAATAGTTTTCGCCGAGCCGTTCTTCACTTCCCCTGGAATACCAGTGTTCTGCAAAACACAGCTTGCAAAACCGTGCTGTAGAACATGTAAGACATCTACACTAATTAAAGCTGGCCCACCCTACCACTTCGCTAATTCAACCCCCCCCCCCCACCCCTACACACAAGCATTTCCCCATTTTCGTACCCTACGGTCTAATCCCAATCCCTCCCCCCTCCCCCCCCCCCCCCCTACCTCATCACACTCCCAAACTCTCACGTATTACGGAAATAAAATAAAGAGTTCAAAGGTTGTCAACGTTCACAGCCTGCACGAACACATTGTAATACCGTTAATATAACTACAGTTCTATTTCTAAAGTGAAGCGAAATGCAAATAACGCCAATGCAGCATAAGAGAAAGCGCTTCCAGAAACGGTAAAAAAAAAAAAGAAGCAGTCAACTTACATGTACATCGAAGTTTCTTTCGATTTCAAACCACCTCTAATACTAAGGAAAAAGTAGTGATTTGCAGAATATGTGAACAAGAGACATAAACATTTTAAGTAAATTGCACGCCAACTTTATAAAGAAATCCTTTTTTTGTTTTGTCACGACCAACATGTAAAACATATGAACCCATATTTCCAGAATGACCACAGAGTATGTTTGTAAATAAATGGGCAGGGCAGAACACTGGCATTTAGCACCGTAGCGTGTGACAATGCTCCACTTATAAGAATACTGGAGTGTATGATGTTACTGCCCCTTCCCCCCCCCCCCCATGTCCTCCCCCCCCCTCTTCCACTCATGACATTTGACACAAAATTTCTTGCTAACATGAAGTCCAGTCCTATGCAACAAAGGCTGTGATATTTTTGCGTAGTTTCCATTTCTACATCTACATTTACATTGATACTCTGCAAATCACATTTAAGTGCCTGGCAGAGGGTTCATCGAACCACCTTCACAATTCTCTATTTTTCCAATCTAGTATAGTGCGCAGAAAGAACGAACACCTATATATTTCTGTACGAGCTCTGATTTCCCTTATTTTAACATGGTGATTGTTTTTCCATATGTAGTTTGGTGTCAAAAAAATATTTTCGCATCCGGAGGAGAAAGTTGCTGTTCGGAAATTCGTGAGAAGTTTCCGCCACAACGAAAAACGCCATTCTTTTAATGATGTCCACCCCTGCCCATTTTGTTAGTGAGGGATGTCTACATGAGGGGCGGGTATGCACTATTGTTCTCGTTTGATTGACAGGTACTTAACCTATTGTTCTCCTTTGATTAACAGGTCCTTAACCTATTGTTCTGTTAAGTGGTTTTCCATGTCACCACACTTGACCTATTGTTCCACCACCCCCTCCCGCTCCACTCCCCCCTCAGGAAATCCCCTACCCCTCACTGCTACCGGTACACTTTCAGGTCTGATTTAACCTATTGTCCTGTTAAGTGCTTTTCCATGTCACCCTCATTTCCTTTTTATTGACAGGCATGTAATCTATTGTCTCCCCTCCCACTCAACCTAACTACTCCCGCCTCACTGCTACAGGTACAGATTCAGGTATGAGTTATTGGAATACGTCCCCCTCTCACTCTTATCAATTAATTAACCTCTCTGATGGGAAAGTACCGCATCCCCCTGCCACACCCCCCTCGTGGGAAGTTCAAATTCCATCAGGACAATGGAACCTCTACTAACCTAAGAAAATGGCAGGAAGATAGATCACTTGGGCTATCTTCACTGACCTAAGTCATCTGACCGCCACTTCTTCCAAGGGATTGGTGGGGAAGGACTCAACCTGTGCTAAACAAAAGTCATTCTTTTGCATGCACCAGTCTCTATTTAAACAATTAGAGGCAGCACCACCATCCAGTGTTTTCGCCACGAGGTCCGGACTCTAACTGACCCAGTACACAATAGAGCCACCAGAGGCCGCTGTCGTCCCTTCCATGACGTAATCCAAGATGGTGGTCTGGTAGTGGAGAGGAAGGGTGTCATAAAAGCAAAATCAAGGGTATATTGTTTATTTATAAAAAAAATTAGTTTGTGGGGGTTGGATTTCTCTTGGCCATCATTCTCTGCTGTTTGGGAACATGTAGGTCTTGTAATAAGTAATTCCATGGAGCAAACATGTTGCATAATCCAATGTTCCCCACTGTAGTCTGATTGGCCCTTTCTCAGCACTTAACATATTGTTCAGTTAAATGGTTTTCCATGTCACCCCCATTTCCTTAAACTATTCTACCACCTTTAATACCAAATTAATTAATTAGTTATGTCCTCCCACCATTTTCTGATACAGTTTTCGAATTTTCTGGTACACTTTTGAACGCCATTTCTGGTGCATTCTTCTTTCTCACTGCCCGCATTTCGTGGTCGTGCGGTAGCGTTCTCGCTTCCCACGCCCGGGTTCCCGGGTTCGATTCCCGGCGGCGTCAGGGATTTTCTCTGCCTCGTGATGGCTGGGTGTTGTGTGATGTCCTTAGGTTAGTTAGGTTTAAGTAGTTCTAAGTTCTAGGGGACTGATGACCTAAGATGTTAAGTCCCATAGTGCTCAGAGCCATTTGAACCATCTTTCTCACTCACCTGCTTAAACTATTGTACTGTGTTATACAAATGAACCTAGTGTTCTACACTTATCCTGCTGTTCTACATCTACTTCTACATGGATACTCTGCAAATCACATTTAAGTGCCCGGCAGAGGGTTCATCGAATCACCTTCACAATTCTCTATTATTCCAATCTCGTATAGCGCGCGGAAAGAATGAACACCTATATCTTTCCGTACGAGCTCTGATTTCCCTTATTTTATCGTGGTGATCGTTCCGCTCTATGTAGGTCGGTGTCAACAAAATATTTTCACATTCGGAGGAGAGAGTTGGTGATCGGAATTTCGTGAGAAGATTCCATCGCAATGAAAAACGCCTTTCTTTTAATGATTTTCAAGCCCAAATCCTATACCATTTCTGTGACACTCTCTCCCATATTTCACGATAATACAAAACGTGCTGCCTTTCTTTGAACTTTTTCGATGTACTCCGTCAGCCCTACCTGGTAAGGATCCCACACCTCGCAGCGGTATTCTAAAAGAAGACGGACAAGCGTAGTTTAGGCAGTCTCCTTAGTAGGTCTGTTACATTTTCTATGTGTCCTGCTAATAAAACGCAGCCTTTGGTTAGCCTTCCTCACAATATTTCTTCCAATTTAAGTTGTTCGTAATTGTAATACCAAGGTATTTAGTTGACGGCTTGTAGATTAGACTGATTTATCGAGTAACCGAAGTTTAACGAGTTCCTTTTCGCACTCATGTGGATGACCTCACACTTTTCGTTATGTAGAGTCAACTGCCACTTTTCGCACCATTCAGATACTTTTTCTAAATCGTTTTGCAGTTGGTTTTGATCTTCTGATGACTTTACTAGTCGATAAACGAGAGCGTCATCTGCAAACAATCGAAGACGACTGCTCAGATTGTCTCCCAAATCGTTTATATAGATAAGGAACAGCAAAGGGCCTATAACACTACCTTGGGGAACGCCTGAAATCACTTCTGTTTTACTCGATGACTTTCCGTCAATTACTACGAATTACTACGAATATTTCTGCTCCATGTCACCCATTAACGCACACCCTCCCCTTAACTATTGTATAGCTAACACCAAGTTGATACAAAAAATTTATGAAAATTAATTAAATCGATATCTTCACATGTATGGGGTAGTTTTTTTTTTCTATTCGCATCATCCTATTGGCCGGTGAGATCGATGGAATACAGTTTAAACAAAAGATTGCTAGTAAAAAACGTCCCGCCACTCGACTCCCGACGCCCCCGCCGCCTCCGCCGCACCAGACCCCGACGCCTCCCCGGCCACGGCCACCACAGCATCGCTCTGGCGTCCATGGACCACCCTCCCTCTCGCTAGCGGGTTAGGCAGCAGCAACCAGGCTGCTCGCAGCGGCCGGATTCCACAGCATCTCCTCCTCTGCCGTCGTCACGTTCTCGCCGATCACGTGAGGTACAGCACACACCCCTGTCCACCCTGTCACCAAACTCCAAGGCGCGCTCACACCGATCCCATGTGCGAAACGCCTCTGGGCAGCATGAGTGTTTACCGTTGCTGAGGCTATACCTGTGGATACTGACGTCGCAGACCGCGCTATAGAAATCTGTTCCAGAATAGCACAGGCTGCTTTATCCCTTGCTATCCTAACGGAACATGCGAGCTGCGTCCAGCCATGCGTACCTGCCCCAGCGTGACTGACACCTCGTCCTAAAACGTCCACGCGGCGACTCACCATCTAAAAGATTCTCAATGTTATTCTGACGTCACATGACTATGTAAAATAAGAGCCAAGCCAATCTCCCGGAAATTGTATAGTGTCCCAGAAATAGTTAACGCTAACATTATTGATGTCTCAGCTTCTATGCACTGAAATTCCTGCCCTAACAGAACCTGTTTAGTAAGATATGGCTGAATAACGCTGAACGCATTCTTCCACGCGGACCTAATGAGGCACCGCATCCATCGCGTGTCAAATCATCCTACTTTCAGCATATGCAAATATTCTCACCGTTAAAAGCCTGTGCACACTCGCGAAAACACCGTTACTCAAAAAAGCATTCTTGTTGTTTGGAAAGAGAGCACTCTCTAAGCACAGACGGGGGCGATTCAGTACAATTAAGCAAACAGAATTTGAAGCACTGTCATACAGAAGAGAAAGAAATGGCCCCAATTTTCGGCATCCTACAGCTACAGGTCTGGAGATGTCCTAATGCCACAGTGGCGGATGAGTGACGGCATCCCTGCCAGAGATGGATGGTCTGCTTCAGCCTGTCTTTGAACACTTGCTTTCTCACAACTTTCTCCTCCACGTAACAGCAACTGTGATTGGAATTTCTTTTACAAAACTACGGAATGCTGCTTTAAACGCGCCTCATTTCGTTTCCACACGCAATTTCTTCATTTGTCGATAACAAGTCTCAGGTTATCCAGGCAACTAATACCCTCCATTATAGAATGATGGCAAACACGCATGCTGAAAGCTGAACAATGAGAATATTTTTTGGCTCGTCTCACTTTTGGCTTGTAACTGGATGCTATCTTGGTTTTTAGATTGTCACTGTTCTACACTAGACAGCTTTTCTCGGACATTGTCAGTTATCGTTCAGCTAAGTTTTGTTGAAGCGGTGAATGGAGCTCTACGACGATTCTGCTGTTTATGTTTCCGGCCACTGCTACGGCATTGACTAGTCCTTCGACGTACAATTACGCCACTAACCTGTATCTTGATTTAACAGCACAGTTCACTTCAAAGGTTCACTTCAAAGGGACGGTCATTTGCTTTGTCCGACGGGATATTGTAGCGCATAGGTACGGCGGTAGTGCAGCCAGCCGAGAGCAACCGGTCAAAGGCGGGAACGAGACTTGGAATCGCGCGGTTTCGGGGGAACGCAATTATGACTTCCCATTATCGGCTGAAACAGGGTCATACTGCGTCCCGGGATGAAAGCCGTTCCATTAACGTGTTCCCTTTCCGTGAAGCATCCGTCATTTATTCCCCTCCGTCACCTTCTTTCAACAGTTTTTGTTTTCCCCTATCTCTTTTGTTAAGTTTGCACATTTAAATTACAAACACGGTGCATTGTTTCTTAATAGAGTCTCGCACCTAGAGCACTTTACTCGGCACCGTTCAAATTGAAGTTTAAGTGACTTCATCGAATACAACACAATATGAGTGTAATGTCAGTTACACAGGAATTTAAAGTAAGAGAGAGAGAGAGAGAGAGAGAGAGAGAGAGAGAGAGAGAGAGAGAGTACCTAGGGAGTTCTAACATTCCCATGTCGTATTCATAGAAATAAACTGTTGGTTTCATTTTATAGTGGTCAATTATTTGTAGTACCAAAATGTTCTCGGGCCCAACGTTATTTGTGTGTGTAACCATATCAGTTGTTTTACTACAGTAAAACACTGATATATTTGGTGGCGAAGGGTAACAGAAAGTTCCAGTATAGAGCACTGGTGAGTCAGTAGTTGTGAAGCAGGAAGCATGTACAGAAGCGTGAACTGAAACAGTCCGCTGAATAATAAACCTTTTTGTTTTAAAATAATATTCCAATACTGTATGAGAGCTTTCTGATAGCTACCACCGAGATTCAAATCTATGTTTATCGTGTTCCTGCCAGCAGATGATGTCTGACTGTTTAAACCAAGCGACAAAATAGCAGAATAGTAGGCACAAAAACCGCTAAATAGGATCAGCTTTAATAAGAAAGGTCAGCGACTAATTACTGTTCAGATATTTCTACTGATACACTGTATATGGCACAAACTATCACTGATTGTGGTATTTATATAATAAAATTTGTAGGTCAGGTACAAAGACGCACCAAATGCGTACGTGTAGGTTTCCTTGTCGCTGCCACTAGCCGCATACACTTAAAACTAACAACAGTGCTGCATAACTGATCAACGGTCTGTGACAAAATATTTTGATATAGATGATTTTAGTTTTAGTGGTTGCATCCATTCGTCAGATTTTATGAAGTAGACAAAGTGATAAATTCTTCCTGACACTAATACGAGTACATTAGTGGAATACAGCATTCAAGTACTAACACGGTCTCGTGTTTTCACGAAGTGTCATGCAGAGACTCCTAATGCGGTACAGTAAAGGTTGTTGTCTTTTTGCAACGAGATGAAAGCTACACCACTATGCCTAAAACAGATGACGTGATCATCCCGTATACATGATTACCTGGATGAATTTGGTGTTGATGTTGCTCAGCACCTTGTGCTGCACAAATTTCCAACAGAAACGAAAGGGTTTTTCAGTTACTAAGCACCGTTTATAAGGTCAATTGAACTTTCGGGTTATTCGCGTACGATAGTTACTTTTTGCGTTATGGTTGTAAGAAAAAGCGGGAACATACGAGTATTATTTTGCCTCCTATCAGTCTTCCGTCTGGATTGATGTGGCGCCCCATTTCTCTCCTGTACCAATACCTTCTACTCACAATTTCGTACCCCCAACGTTTTTAATTATTTGTTGTATACATTACAGTCTCTGTCTTCTACGGTTCTTATCCTCTACAACTTCCTCTATCACCACTGTCGCTATTCCCTGGCCTCCACACGTCCTCTCATTGTCTTTTTCTCATTTTTCCCACCTGCACGTTTTTTGGCTGGCTCTGTAGTGACCAGTCCACCTCATTTTCAACATCCTGCCACAGCACCATTTCACAAGAGCTTCGACTCCTTTTCTATTGATCCCACAATCCACGCTTCATTTTCATACATTGCTGTGCTCCAAATGCACGTTTCAGGAATTTCTTTCTCAAATTAAGTCCAATTTTTTAGACTGATCTACTTCTATTGAGCAGGAATGTGACCTTTGTCTATGCTAGTCCAGTTTTTATGTGTTTTTCCTTCCCCATCATATGTTATTTTACTTCTAAGGTGGCAAAATTCCTTCACTTAGTTTGCTACGTAGCTTCAGTTTTGATGTTCAGTATGTCACTAATCTAATTCCTGCTAATGCTCACTACTTTCATCCTTTTTCGATGGTCTAAACCCCAGTGGCCAACAAACGAAACTACTATCCCTCGCAAAAGTATACATTTTTACGATTTCTGTCTCTGTATCTTACGGAACGTAGCAGGAAAGTCAATTCGCAAGCCTACTGTAAAGCATAAAGAAAACATAGAAACGTTTAAAACAAGAGACGTCGCCTCTGGGCTACGGATATCGTTATTTTGAACAACTGTCAACCGGACTCTGCCCAGTAGACACAGGAATTTATATAGGACCTTTTTGAAAATCTGTCCTAGAGTCTACACTGGTTCAGAGTGTTTACCACCTCTTTTTATAGTTTAAAAACTGTCTTCGCTTTAAACGAAGGTCAGCTAGGTGATTTCAAAAACTTGCTACAGTGTCAGGACGAAGAATTCATGCAAAAGGAATTTGTTACCTGGTTAACAGATATGATAAATGCGTAATTCTAAGTAGTAATTTATAGAGAAGTGTTAAAAAGATATGGTTTTAAAGATTCTTGCTTCAGACATTACTACATTAATTTTTTCTGTCGTTCTGATCGAGTAGTAATCTCGTGACGATCTGATTTCCTTCTCATTTTCTCTTTTCTCTTCTTCCAGTACTCACTACAACGCTTTTCTTCCTTCAGACCACTACTGTTCACCCACTGCTTCTTCTAAATGTAATGCTTACCTTCTGAAAGTATCTCTTCCTGCTGCTTCTCGTGTTTTCAAATTTCTATATTTTTTTAGCTTCCACACCTTCTTATTCCTTTCCCCAGAAATACTTGATGACTTGCTGTGTAAGGATATTGTCATTCTCCCTGCATAATTTTCTACAAAACTATACTTCTCTTTTCGTTAGTGGCTGTTATTTTTCTCTCTAAGGTTTGTCATATCTCACTATTGCTTCTCAATTTACAGGCTTCTCGGCATCTTGCTGTAATTGATTCTTTCCTCATCATTCTCTTTAATATTTCTACTTTAGCTAATTTATAAATCAATGCTAGGCATTCACTTCCATAGAGATATTCTGGTTTCGCTATCATAATGCATTATTTTTACTGTTTTTGATATGCACCTTTTATTACTTCTTATTAAGTATTCTATTTGCATTTATGTAGCTTTTCATTTTTGACATTTTTCTAAGCAATTTTCTTGAATTACTTCTCATACATTCCTTAACTCCTCGAACTTTCTGTTTGAGGAATGTCAGTTTGTAACAATATTGGCTCACCTTTTATTTTAGAGAACAACGTGGATTTCACTGCAGACATTCTTAACACTGGTGTAATGGCAATCTGTTCAAACAGATTCACTTGTATTTCTCAACCGAAATCGTCTGCAGAAACCAGGCAGTTTTATTTGAGGCCCAGTGGATGTCACTTTATTCCCCTCACACAGTCCATCTGCGATTGAACTTCCAACTTCCCATACTGCTCTGAGGTGGTAGAAGTCATGGGACTCTTCCTAATAACGTGTCGGACATCCTTTTGCCCGGAGTACTGCAGTAAATGGACGTGGCGTGGGCTCAACAAGTCGTTGGGAGTGCCCTGCAGAAATATTGAGTCATGCTGCGTCTATAGACGTCCATAATTGCGAAGGTGTTGTGGCGCAGGATTTTGTCCACGAACTAGGCTCTACGTTATGTTCCACAAATGTTCAGTACTTTCACTTCGGGCGATCTGGGTGGCCAAATCACACGCTCGAATAGTCCAGCATGTTCTTCAAACTAGTGGTGAACAATTGTGCCCTGGTGACACGACACCGTTGTCTGGGAACGCGAAGTCCGTAAATGGCTGTAAATGGTCTTCAGGTAGCCGAATATAACCATCTCCAGTCAGTGACCGGTTCAGTTGGGCCAGAGAACCCAGTCTGTTCCATGCAAACACAGCTCATACCATTGTGCAGCCATCAGTCCTTGTTGACAACTGGGATCCATGACTACCTGGAGTTTGCACCACACTCGAACCATACCATCAGCTCTTACCAACTGAAATCGAGATTCATCTGACCAGTCCACGTGTTTCCAGTTGTCTAGAGTCCTATCCATATGGAAACGAGCTCAAGGGAGGCACTGCACGCGATGTCGTATTGTTAGCAAAGTCACTTGCGTCGGTAGTCTGTTGCCATAGCCCACTAACGCCAAATTTCGCCACACTGTAATAACGGATACGTTCGTAGTACGCCCACACTGATTTCGGCGGTTATTTCTCGCAGTACTGCTTGTGTGTGGCACTGACAGCTCTAAGCAAAAGCCGCTGCTCGCGGTCGTTAAGACTGTCGGCCACTGCGTCGTGGGTAATGCGTGAACTTTAATACTCTCGGCACACTCTTGACAGACCGGCCGGTGTGGACGAGCGGTTCTAGGCGCTTCAGTCTGCAACCGCGCGACCGCTACGGTCGCAGGTTCGAATCCTGCCTCGGGCATGGATGTGTGTGATGTCCTTAGGTTAGTTAGGTTTAAGTAGTTCTAAGTTCTAGGGGACTGATGACCTCAGATGTTAAGTCCCATAGTGCTCAGAACCATTTGAACACTCTTGACACCGTGGATTTCGGAACATTGAATTTCCTAAAAATTTCCTAAGGGTGGTGTCCCATGCATCTAGCTCCAACTAATACTCCACGTTCAAACTCCGTTAATGCGTGTCGTGCTGCCATAATCATGTCGAAAAGCTTTTCACATAAATCCCCTTAGTACAACTTGTAATGTCAGTGCCAATATTTTGTGTCACCAGTGTATGCGACAGTGCTCGAAATTTATGAAGTTATGAACATTTTTCCAGGAATGAGTTTTAAGCCTGTATGTCAAAACTGATAAAGAAAAGACATATTATAATATTTTGAAATGTAAATAATTTCCAACAACAATATGTTTTATTCTTTTTATAAAAAGTTTTTCTACAAAGAATGATTGTATAACAAAAGATAATACAACTAAAAGAATGTATTTGCATTGTATTGTCTGTGAATTTTTTTACCTTCTGTTGTTCTTCGTGATGTGTGAAGCGGCTGACATCAAAGATAAAGCTCAGGTGTGTTCTTTTAAATATTGTAAAAAGTAAACGTGTTGTGTGAGGCACAGGTAATCTAAAATATAACGTACAATTTACTAAATGGAATTCTAGTGTACGGACTTTTATTTGTATCTAGATAATCTAATACGAATATTTTGAGTTTTGTGTCCGAAGGAAGTAGAAATGCGGCCATTAGCGCTTTGTACGGCGATACTGAATTATTGGTAACTGGTGTATAATATTGATATCGTGAACAGTCAGAACTATGTAAGATTCTGGCATTTAATCCATCATAAAGGGAAAGGTTGATGTTGTTGATTTTCTACGAAAAATTACGTTGGTAAGAATACCCGGTCCAGACTCTCTTTTATCTGCCGCCATTACGTGAGCATATGGAGAGGCAATATCAAACTGCAGAAATAATCAGACATTAATTCTTTCGATCGATATTACAATATCCGAACTCCGAGGACAAGAGCCCACAGAAATTCATTAGATTTATAATCTAACAGTGAAAAAAACATTCAGTACAACATTCTTAGATTTACGTAAATGAAATAATTTTTGTGGCTGGTGCGTAAGATTAATTTTTCTCGTAGTAATTTACCAGTGACATTAAAAAGACTATTTACGACACCAATGTTGTTATGGGAAGAGGTTGTGGTGATATATTAAAACCTAACTAACCTAAGGACATCACACACATCCATGCCCTAGGCAGGATTCGAACCTGCGACCGTAGCGGTCGCGCGGTTCCAGATTGAAGCGCCTAGAACCGCTCGGCCACTTCGACTGGCTCGGAGGTTCGAGTCCTTCCTCGGGCATGGGTGTGTGTGTTGTCTGTAGCGAAAGTTAGTTGAAGTTAACTTAAGTAGTGTGAAAGCTTAGGGACCGGTGACCTCAGCAGTTTGGTCCCATATGACCGTACCACAAATTTGGAGACTTATGGTGGCCAGGAAAGATGTAACAATTAATACTCGTGCTAGTAAATAGAGACTTGGACGATAGGAGCTGAGAGAACAGAAGCCCTGTCGTCTTGGGAGGCAGCATCACACCTGAGGAATAAATATGGTACAATGAGACGGATCCGTTCAACTGAAATGTTCACATAATTGCCGACAGTAAAGCTACTTTACGTGATAACCATCGAGCCAATGATTACCACGATCTGCTTCCAGAAATCACAATCGAAACCCCGCCATCTTTCACTCTTGGGATACAAACTCGGCCAGAAGTTGAATACATTGTGAAACAAGACTCATCTGACCAAGCGACTTCCTTTCATTGCACTATAGTTCAGGTTCTATGGCTTCGGCTCCATGTTTCCCAGTTACGGGCATTCGGATCACTGACGAATGGTCTTGGAATACCAGCTCGCCCTGTATATCCTTGCTTATGGAGCTTCCACCGCGTTTTATTGGTGCTGACAGACTTCTCAAGTACGACGAACAGTTCTGCAGTAACTTTGGCAGCTATAGTCCTCTTCCATGACCGTCTGTCACGATCATTCAACACACACTTTCGTCCGCGTTGCGGCTTATCGGGTCATGATTTTCCGCTTTCACTGTAAACGGTATAAAACTTTGTTACAGTGCCTCTTGAAACATCACCATACTGTTGTTGTGGTCTTCAGTCCTGAGACTGGTTTGATACAGCTCTCCATGCTACTCTATCCTGTGCAAGCTTCTTCATCTCCCAGTACCTACTGCAACCTACATCCTTCTGAATCTGCTTAGTGTATTCATCTCTTGGTCTCCCTCTACGATTTTTACCCTCCACGCTGCCCTCCAATGCTAAATTTGTGATCCCTTGATGCCTCAGAACATGTCCTACCAACCGATCCCTTCTTCTTGTCAAGTTGTGCTACTAACTCCTCTTCTCCCCAATTCTATTCAACACCTACTCATTAGTTATGTGATCTACCCATCTCATCTTCAGCATTCTTCTGTAGCACCACATTTCGAAAGCTTCTATTCTCTTCTTGTCCAAACTATTTATCGTCCATGTTTCACTTCCATACATGGCTACACTCCATACAAATACTTTCAGAAACGACTTCCTGACACACAAATCTATACTCGATGTTCTCTTCTTCAGAAACGCTTTTCTTGCCATTGCCAGTCTACATTTTATATCCTCTCTACTTCGACCATCATCAGTTATTTTGCTCCCCAAATAGCAAAACTCCTTTACTACTTTAAGTGCTTAATTTCCTAATCTAATCCCCTCAGCATCACGCGACTTAATTCGACTACATTCCATTATCCTCGTTTTGCTTTTGTTGATGTTCATCTTATATCCTCCTTTCAAAACACTGTCCATTCCGTTCAACTGCTCTACCAAGTCCTTTGCTGTCTCTGACAGAATTACAATGTCATCGGCGAACCTCAAAGGCCGGCCGAAGTGGCCGCGCGGTTCTGGCGCTGCAGTCTGGAACCGCGAGACCGCTACGGTCGCAGGTTCGAATCCTGCCTCGGGCATGGATGTGTGTGATGTCCTTAGGTTAGTTAGGTTTAACTAGTTCTAAGTTCTAGGGGACTAATGACCTCAGCAGTTGAGTCCCATAGTGCTCAGAGCCATTTTGAACCTCAAAGTGTTTATTTCTTCTCCATGGATTTTAATACTTACTCCGAATTTTTCTTTTGTTACCTTTACTGCTTGCTCAATATACAGATTGAATAACATCGGGGAGAGGCTACAACCCGGTCTCACTCCCTCCCCAACCGCTGCTTCCCTTTCATGTCCCTCGACTCTTATAACTGCCATCTGGTGTCTGTAGAAATTGTAAATAGCCTTTCGCTCCCTGTATTTTACCCTTGCCACCTTTAGAATTTGAATGAGAGTATTACCACCAAAAATTCGCCCGTGTTGTAATACAAAACAGAGCGAGGCGGCGCAATGGTTAGCACACTGGACGACGAAAGTCCGTGCCCGACCATCCTGATTTAGGTTTTCCCTAAATCGCTTCAGGCGAATGCCGAGATGGTTCCTTTGAAAGGGCATGTCTTACTTCCTTCCCTTTTCTTCCCTAATCCGATGGGACCGATGACCTCGCTGTTTGGTCCTCTCCTCCAAATCAACTAACCAATCGAATTCAGAGAGCTGCAACATAACACACGCACAACTACACAGAAAGCTGCTCTGACTACGAATGACACTTGCAACGTGTCGAGGAAGTTGCAAAGGTGGCAGTTCGTGGCCGGATACAGCATGTTCAACCGTGTGATTCTCTTAGTGTTTCCATATTTTTGTCCAAATCTTTACTTCAGTAATGTTCCCTATGAATTCCTCTGACCCTCTCCAATGACTGGACCTTTTTTCTGTGCTATATGTGCTGTATATTTCAAGAAATTTCACGAGAGTGCTTCTGGACCTACTTCAGTTTTACTTGGATCCGTATAATTCAAGGAACTTATTCACGAAATTTGCTCCTTCCTTCCATTAATCTCGCCGTGAATAGCGGAAATGAAGTGTAGTAGGCTCCTTTCATACTAATCAATTTAGTAACTCTAATTCAAATTGACTGATACCAGTGAAACAACGCAGTGAGCAATTGGATGAAATCGCACCCTTACATTTCGCAACGGCTTACACTTTCTTTTACATTCAAAATTAATTGCTAATCCCTGATTACCGGCGCTGTAATGGAAAAAAGAACTTTTTCAGCTCTTCCACTGTGGAGTACGCTGCCGCGATTAAAATAGACGGCCATTCCCGCAGCTATTCCGTGGCCGTGGCGTCGCCTGTCTCCCTCGTGGCTGCAGGGGAAGGCGAGCAGAACGGAATTATGCGCGGCAATCAAACGCGCTGGTGTGGAAGCTGCAGGTATTGGTGGGCTGAATGAGGGCGCTGCCGGCTGATTGCTGCGCCGTCCCTGAGGACGCCGTGGGGTGACGGCGAAACGCTGACGCCGGGAGAAGGCGCCTTAGGCTGGCGACGCGAAACCCATCCCTATACCATTATTTTACGATAGTCGTCATCGTGAATGTCATCGACGTCATGACTTTGCATGTATTTATTTCTAAGTTTGTAATTCGTTTGAGTGTCAGGTGATGTCTCAAATACAGTGAGGCGATAGAAATCATGGGAAAGCGATATTCACATATACAGATAGTGACGCTTACAATGGTATAAAAGAGCAGTGCTGGGCGGAGATGTCAGACTGTGATGGATTTTGTTCTGCTTGTTTACAGTTGTTATGGTGGTGGTTTGTACATGTTATTGTAAAACGTATGAAAACTTAGCACCAAGAATAACACTATTATTTAAAAGAAGTAAATAATCTCTGATCATTCTTATTTATGTGCTGCTGAGACCGACTATAATGGTTCAAATGGCTCTGAGCACTATGGGACTTAACTTCTAAGGTTCAAAAAATGGTTCAAATGGCTCTGAGCACTATGGGACTCGACTGCTGAGGTCATTAGTCCCCTAGAACTTAGAACTAGTTAAACCTAACTAACCTAAGGACATCACAAACATCCATTCCCGAGGCAGGATTCGAACCTGCGACCGTAGCGGTCTTGCGGTTTCAGACTGCAGCGCCTTTTACCGCACGGCCACTTCGGCCGGCTAACTTCTAAGGTCATCAGTCCCCTAGAACTTAGAACTAATTAAACCTAACTAACCTAAGGACATGACACACATCCATGCCCGAGGCAGGATTCGAACCTGCGACCGTAGCGGTCGCGCGGTTCCAGACTGTAGCGCCTAGAACCGCTCGACCACCACGGCCAGCACCGACTATAATGAATTATTTTGTCGCGGTTGTAGTCAGGCGTGCACTCCGTAGTCCGAAGAAAAACGACGGTTACCAATGTCTTTCTTCAAGGCTCCAAAATTATGAAACACTAATGGGCAGAGATCGGGAGTGTACGGGTAACGTGTAAGGGCTTTCGAGCAAAACGCCCGCAGTATAGTCGAAACAGACTGGGCAAGATGTGGGCGGGCATTATGCTGCAACAGAATGAAGCAGCATGTCAACATTCTGGGAGATTGGAACTGGTGGAGTGCTTCAGTTACTGAAAAGTGTCCACGTACTCTACGCGGTGCCAGAATTAACGCACAATGGTACGATAATTTTGCCACTGTGTTCCAGGAACTAAATGAGCAGCGGGCCCTTGCAGTTTAAGAAAAGGGCGAAACTTCCTAGTAGATTAAAACTGTATGCCGGACGAAGACTCGAACACGGTATCTTTGCCTTTTGCGGGCAAGTGCTCTACCGAGTCAGCCACCCAAGCACGACTCACGACCCGTGAAGGAAGTTCCATATCAGTGCACACTCCACTGCAGAGTGAAAATCTCATTGTGGAAATATCCCCCAGGCTGTGGCTAACCAGGTCTCCGCAATATCCTTTCTTCCAGGAGTGCTAATTCTGCAAAGTTCGCAGAAGAGCTTCTGCGAAGTCTGGAAGGTAGGAGACAAGGTACTGTGGAAATTAAAACTGTGAGGACGGGTCGTGAGTCGTGATTGGGTAGCTCAGTCGGTAGAGCACATGCCCGCGAAAGGCAAAGATTCCGAGTTCGAGTCTCGGTTTGACGCACAATTTTAATCGGCCAGGAAGTTTCATATCAGCGCACACTCCACTGCAGAGTGAAAATCTCATTCTGGAAAGAAAAAGGTAATTATTATTTTTTGTTTCGACTACCCTGCAAAAGTTTTGCTGGGAAGCCTTTACACATCCTCTGTACAGTCCGTGTCTCTCCCCATCCTACTTCAAATGTTTTTGGAGCCCTGAAGAAAGAAATCCATGACCGTGGATCTGTTTTGGACGACAGATCGATCCCCGGGTGTAGTCGTGGTTCTGTACGCAACCAAAAAAGATATTTCCGCAAATGAATTGCCCATCTTGTCTCATGGTAGCATGAATGTGTTGACAGTTATGGCGCTTACTTTTTAAATAATCAACGGTTTACTCATTTTTCTTCCATCTGTCTCGTCTGCATTTCACTGTCCCTTATATTTTTACCCTCTTTACTCCTGTTTCTGTGAAAATACCTCCACAACCCAGAAAAAATCTGTAATATTCTATTATCAAAACATAAGATAAAAATACAAGGCCATAGAATCACTCCACCCCCTTTAAAAAAGTCCTGTATTTGGTTCCTCCACTGCGGAAACAGGTCAGCATAGCGTCTTGGTGCGACTGTTCCATTGCGTTCAGTGAACTCATAAACGAGGTGCTTGTGGACCAATTTTGCATTAATAAACCTGTCTCTACAACTGCGTACTACTATTAACATACAACTGACACTGCCGTAAAGGCAGCCCCGAAACAGAAACGATTAATAAGGAGAGGCGTAAAGTGGGCTTCACTTTTGGTGTGGTAAGAGTCAAATGGTTCAAATGGCTCTGAGTACTATGCGACTTAAATTATGAGGTCATCAGTCGCCTAGAACTTAGAACTAATTAAACCTAACTAAGGACATCACACACATCGATGCCCGAGGCAGGATTCGAACCGCCGCCAGAGCGGTCGCGCGGTTCCAGACTGTAGCGCCTAGAACCGCACGGCCACGCCGGCCGGCTGGTAAGAGTCGTAGGAAATGGAAAAGTGCTGGGCTAACATTAATTCAGACATGTTTTTAAAACTACGAGGGCAGTTCAATAAGTAATGCAACACATTTTTTTTCTGAAACAGGGGTTGTTTTATTCAGCATTGAAGTACACCAGGTTATTCCCCAATCTTTTAGCTACACAACACTATTTTTCAACGTAATCTCCATTCAATGCTACGGCCTTACGCCACCTTGAAATGATGGCCTGTATGCCTGCACGGTACCATTCCACTGGTTGATGTCGGAGCCAACGTCGTACTGCATCAATAACTTCTTCATCATCCGCGTAGTGTCTCCCACGGATTGCGTCCTTCATTGGGCCAAACATATGGAAATCCGACGGTGCGAGATCGGGGCTGTAGGGTGCATGAGGAAGAACAGTCCACTGAAGTTTTGTGAGCTCCTCTCGGGTGCGAAGACTTGTGTGAGGTCTTGCGTTGTCATGAAGAAGGAGAAGTTCGTTCAGATTTTTGTGCCTACGAACACGCTGAAGTCGTTTCTTCAATTTCTGAAGAGTAGCACAATACACTTCAGAGTTGATCGTTTGACCATGGGGAAGGACATCGAACAGAATAACCCCTTCAGGGTCCCAGAAGACTGTAACCATGACTTTACCGGCTGAGGGTATGGCTTTAAACTTTTTCTTGGTAGGGGAGTGGGTGTGGCGCCACTCCATTGATTGCCGTTTTGTTTCAGGTTCGAAGTGATGAACCCATGTTTCATCGCCTGTAACAATCTTTGACAAGAAATTGTCACCCTCAGCCACATGACGAGCAAGCTATTCCGCACAGATGGTTCTCCTTTGCTCTTTATGGTGTTCGGTTAGACAACGAGGGACCCAGCGGGAACAAACCTTTGAATATCCCAACTGGTGAACAATTGTGACAGCACTACCAACAGAGATGTCAAGTTGAGCACTGAGTTGTTTGATGGTGATCCGTCGATCATCTCGAACGAGTGTGTTCGCACGCTCCGCCATTGCAGGAGTCACAGCTGTGCACGGCCGGCCCGCACGCGGGAGATCAGACAGTCTTGCTTGACCTTGCGGCGATGATGGCACACGCTTTGCCCAACGACTCACCGTGCTTTTGCCCACTGCCAGATCACCGTAGACATTCTGCAAGCGCCTATGAATATCTGAGATGCCCTGGTTTTCCGCCAAAAGAAACTCGATCACTGCCCGTTGTTTGCAACGCACATCCGTTACAGACGCCATTTTAACAGCTCCGTACAGCGCTGCCACCTGTCGGAAGTCAATGAAACTATACGAGACGAAGCGGGAATGTTTGAAAATATTCCACAAGAAATTTCCGGTTTTTTCAACCAAAATTGGCCGAGAAAAAAAATATGTTGCATTACTTATTGAACTGCCCTCGTAATTTACTAACAAGAAATTCCCACTCAAGATTTACAAAAAAACGTGTTACCCAACTCCATTTTTTAAAAAGAAGGTAACCATTACAGTACCCTTGTTTAAATATTAACTCTGATCCAATATTGATGGCAAATAGCGGTTATTCAATGATGTCTAATTTAAGCTCAAGGCAATTACATCTACATTAACTAAATGTTTCAGCTGAAACAAGGTAGCTACTTGACATTTAAATCTGAATCCCCAATCCTATCTTAAAAAATATGTAGTAAACACTGAAACAAAATTTACAGAGTCCGCCTAAAAAATGTATGTACATTTTAAAGAACGAAAAGTAATACTTATGAGTTTATTTTACATTTAATAACTGATCACACATGTTTTATGACCTTCAGTTCAGCGCATGGTTACTTTAAACGTTCGAAACGTTCACCGTTGGCGTCTATACACATAATAGAAAGACGAGCGATTGCCGCAACTACGTCATTCAATGTTACAGTGGAGATCACTGTCAATGTCGCTGTAATCTCCTGGCGAAGTTCCTTCAGCTTGCGCGGCTTATGTCGATAGACGTTCTTTCACAGTTCCCCACAACTAAAAGTTCATAGGTGTTAGATCTAGCGACTGTGGAGGGATTTCAATGGGCGCTCTTCGTCCAATCCAATGCCCCGGAAAATTGTCATCCAGGAAAGCTCGTACGCCTAGTTGGTAGTGGTTGGCACCCATGCTGTTGGTAGAAGACGTCTTCATCAGCTCCATAAAGCGCACGTAATCCTGGGAAAATTGATGTCTGTAACACTCCGAGGTGCACATCTCCAGTGACAATAGTATCAAAGAAAAAGAGTGGTACTAAGCCCCTAGATGATAGTCCACACCACACATAAACCCCTGCTAGATTGACCGCTTTATCTACATAAACATGCTGATTTTCCGGTGCCCAGTACACACTGTAATGCCAATTCACGGTTCTATTAAATTTTAATTGTGCCTCGTCACTCCACACTACCTTCGTCACAAATTGTTCATCATCAGTTACCGTTTGCTGATACCATTCGCAAAATCGCATTCGGCGATCAGCACCGTCGTCATTAATCGCATGCAGTAATCGTAGAATGCAAACTTTCCGATTTGCAGCTTTCAGAATTCTTCGCACACTTGTACTGATAACCCCCACTTCACGTGCACACTGCATAGCAGACTTCTGTGGAGAGTTAACAAACGCTTCCAACACGACAGCCGACGAAGCAGGACTTGCAGCTGTACGCTTTCTTCTTGATCTTCCTTTGTGAATATCACAAATCGTTCATGCAATTCAAACTTGTCAATGATGCGTTTAATTGTTGGGCGGGTTGGTGGTTCTGTTTCAAACTCCCGCCTCCACTGACGTTGTACTTCAACGGCATTATCAAACTTGAAAAATTACTTCACAATACATATTCGTTGCTCGAATGTCAAGCGTGCTCCAGGCATCTTGTTTTCTCGGTACCGAGATGAAAGTACTACCATCTGATGGGCTAAAGACCATACTAAAACACACTCGTAACTCAAATCGAATAATATCGATATCTCGATAGAGCCTGACGAAGAGTGTATACATTTTTCTGGCGAACTCTGTATAATGATAAATTGACTTCAGATCACGTTTCAAAACAATCTTCAGATAAAATCAATATTTGGCAACAGAACTTGAAATACATAATAGCAATTAGACCGAGACCCCTGTTCACAAGTCTGACGCACATCAATTTCAGTCGTGTAACAAGTCAATATTTACTCAAGTACTGTAAGCACCAGACTACCTCAAAACGCGCCGTCGGCCTCGGTGGCCGAGCGGTTCTATTCGCTTCAGTCCGGAACCACGCGGCTGCTACGGTCGCGGTTCGAATTCTGCCTCTGGCACGGATGTACACTCCTGGAAATGGAAAAAAGAACACATTGACACCGGTGTGTCAGACTCACCATACTTGCTCCGGACACTGCGAGAGGGCTGTACAAGCAATGATCACACGCACGGCACAGCGGACACGCCAGGAACCGCGGTGTTGGCCGTCGAATGGCGCTAGCTGCGCAGCATTTGTGCACCGCCGCCGTCAGTGTCAGCCAGTTTGCCGTGGCATACGGAGCTCCATCGCAGTCTTTAACACTGGTAGCATGCCGCGACAGCGTGGACGTGAACCGTATGTGCAGTTGACGGACTTTGAGCGAGGGCGTATAGTGGGCATGCGGGAGGCCGGGTGGACGTACCGCCGAATTGCTCAACACGTGGGGCGTGAGGTCTCCACAGTACATCGATGTTGTCGCCAGTGGTCGGCGGAAGGTGCACGTGCCCGTCGACCTGGGACCGGACCGCAGCGACGCACGGATGCACGCCAAGACCGTAGGATCCTACGCAGTGCCGTAGGGGACCGCACCGCCACTTCCCAGCAAATTAGGGACACTGTTGCTCCTGGGGTATCGGCGAGGACCATTCGCAACCGTCTCCATGAAGCTGGGCTACGGTCCCGCACACCGTTAGGCCGTCTTCCGCTCACGCCCCAACATCGTGCAGCCCGCCTCCAGTGGTGTCGCGACAGGCGTGAATGGAGGGACGAATGGAGACGTGTCGTCTTCAGCGATGAGAGTCGCTTCTGCCTTGGTGCCAATGATGGTCGTATGCGTGTTTGGCGCCGTGCAGATGAGCGCCACAATCAGGACTGCATACGACCGAGGCACACAGGGCCAACACCCGGCATCATGGTGTGGGGAGCGATCTCCTACACTGGCCGTACACCACTGGTGATCGTCGAGGGGACACTGAATAGTGCACGGTACATCCAAACCGTCATCGAACCCATCGTTCTACCATTCCTAGACCGGCAAGGGAACTTGCTATTCCAACAGGACAATGCACGTCCGCATGTATCCCGTGCCACCCAACGTGCTCTAGAAGGTGTAAGTCAACTACCTTGGCCAGCAAGATCTCCGGATCTGTCCCCCACTGAGCATGTTTGGGACTGGATGAAGCGTCGTCTCACGCGGTCTGCACGTCCAGCACGAACGCTGGTCCAACTGAGGCGCCAGGTGGAAATGGCATGGCAAGCCGTTCCACAGGACTACATCCAGCATCTCTACGATCGTCTCCATGGGAGAATAGCAGCCTGCATTGCTGCGAAAGGTGGATATACACTGTACTAGTGCCGACATTGTGCATGCTCTGTTGCCTGTGTCTATGTGCCTGTGGTTCTGTCAGTGTGATCATGTGATGTATCTGACCCCAGGAATGTGTCAATAAAGTTTCCCCTTCCTGGGACAATGAATTCACGGTGTTCTTATTTCAATTTCCAGGAGTGTATGTGATGTCCTTAGGTCAGTAGGTTTACGTAGTTCTAAGTCTAGAGGGCTGATGACCTCAGATGATAAGTCTCATAAGCCGGCCGGGGTGGCCGAGCGGTTCTAGGCGCTGCAGTCTGAAACAGTGCGACCGCTACGGTCGGAGGTTCGAATCCTGCCTCGGGCATGGATGTATGTGATGTCCTTTTGTTAGTTAGGTTTAAGTAGTTCTAAGTTCTAGGGGACTGATGACCTCAGAAGTTCAGTCCCATAGTGCTCAGAGCCATTTGAACCTTTTTTTTTCATAAAGCGCCAAATAGGGAAACGCGAATTGTTCATTTACAGAAGGTGATTACTTAAGTGAAAGATAGCTCTGCAGCATCAGAATTCATCCACGGCTACTTCAGGGGGTTTATTCTTACAGTGCATAAGCTTGAAATCATATTTTATTTCACACTTCAACACCTGTATAAACTTTTTGAGTCTACATTATACGCATCATTAAATCAGTTACCATCCTCTTCCCCCTCCCCCCCCCCCCTCCCGACACACACACACACACACACACACACACACACACACACACACACACATACACACAGGACCGATGATATCCCACCCAAATCAACCAACCAACCAACATACACAACACAAATTGCGCCCACAAGCGGAGACTCAGTGACAAGCTTTACAACATGAACAGAGAAAACAAAAAGATTATCTGCTATTGAATAAGAGAAGTACTCGCTTTGCATAGAATGAACAAGTACTCGTCCGTAAACGCAACCATTTTGCAGCGACAATGTAGTGATGGCTGTACAGACCTTGCAGCTTTGCTCTGACGGACAATCTTTTCCAGACAACGGGTACGGCATCCGAAAGTGTAGGCACCGTTCACTGTCAACGCTACTGCGAACACCTGTACAGTACTACCAGCGAATATTTGAATCCAGAGGATTTTGTTGTTGTAACAGGTCGATGCTTGGGTGTCGGCACGACGTCATCCAGGTGAACGGATGCATGAATCATGCACCGCACCTCGAACTGGGACTGGTGAGAACAACACTACTAAATGGGGACATTCTCCTGAACTTCCATGGGATGTGGGGTAGCAATTGAAGGTACCGTGACAGCTGTGCCGTACGTGAACTTAATTGTGGACCACCTGCTTCACTTCTTGTCTGATATATTCCCCGGCGGCGATTGAAACATCTAGCAAGATAACAGTCAGAGTCACGAAGCAAGATTCTAGCTACAGTTGTTTGAAGAGTTTTACGGTGGACTCACGTGGGTGTCATGGTCACTCAGTTCATGTGAATTGAACCCGATGGAAAATAATTGTGTGATCTTTCCGCAGACATATAGTACCGGATACGTCCGTAAAGTACCAAGGGCGTCTAGAATCCATGCCATGCTGAGCCACTGCTGTATTGCGTTACAAAGGTGGATCACCATGCTATTAAGCAGACGGTTCTAAACTTTCGATGTTCAGTGTTTGTATCTGCAGGTGTAAGTCGGTTCTCTTTGAACATAAGTAAAGTGGACGACAGAGGCGTGACTGGTTACGGGGTGTGACACGATAAGTGTACATAGTTGAGGAATTCAGCCAGAGCAGAAATAGATACAAATAAGGAGTAAGTTACCTGAAGAGCAGATATCTGCAAAACATATTCAGATATTGATCTACGGTCAGCAACTCAAATTTCTTGCAACCTCCGAAAATTATTTATGAGTGTTGAGAGCACAGTTTCTCACAGTAATATATTGCTTTTTGTTGTCCTCGTTAGCAGTCAAGTTCATATACAGCAACAGCTTGGTAACGGAAGACCTATAACGTGCGTATGAGCGCGTTTACACACACACACACACACACACACACACACACACACACACACACAACGTACTTACAAAAGAGTATCGTTCAAAATGTAAATTGTTGCTACAGCGTATAATAATTTGCATAATGGAGAAAAAGTTCAGTGCATGTTTGTAAATCACTACATCATTTTTTGGTACCAACTCCTCACACTAGTTAAAAACTGTCCATACTTCACTAGATGAGTTGTTCCTTCTAGTACCAAAGGACAGGCGATGACAAAGGAATGTTGTAACTGAATGTTACCATCAATTCAGGCCAAAGACCGACGTTAACAGGAAAGTTATTTCTTATTACGGTGGCAGTTCGTACTCTAGTTATTCTAACTACTCTTTCTCGACAGGGTGTCACTAGAACTAATCTATAACACTTACTAATAGTGATGATACTCTTCGTTGATCCGGTCCCTACGTTCCTAACCTCACCGCGAACTCGGCCGCCGGTGAGCGAGTGTCAATGGAACACAACGTACTAGTCGTCAGGAAAAGTTGCGATACCCACGCAGTCGCATATGTCTCTGTGGAACGCGAGATTTCGTGCCTTTCAGTTTTTTGAAATGTGATTCCAACGTGCTATTAGACCTGCTGTTTCATGTGGGTCCCTTCTTGCCCGCTCCACAATTTAGCGGTCATCCCTGCGGTAGTTGACCGTGGTTGGCCACCTCCTCTCCTTCTGGCAGCAGTGCCTGTGGTTCGGAACGCTCTCTGTGCACGTGAAGCAACGCTGTGGGCAGTGCCAAATTGATGGGCTATATTAGTTCTGCGGGTTTCACGATGACTCTCCACCGTGTGAAGACATCTAAATGTACCAAGACCATGCTGTACTGAGGAACACCACCACAGCGGGGCCACCCACATTTGGCACTGTAGTCACGCTGTCCTGACGCGAGGCCCACGAGAAAGCGTACGTCATAGCACGTGACACTGCAGGGTTAGAAGCGCCAGTAGGGGACTCCGGCGGGGAGCGATTAACTATTTCGAAAGAGTTTAACAAGTTCATCTGATGTTTGAATGCATCAATTCTTGATAGCACTCGATAAAGTTGAGACTTTTAGTAGCTACCTTTGCAATTAAATGTTGATTTCCCGTGAAGTGTGGCGGACAAGCCGAACAGTGCATCGTCATAAGTTCGTTGCAGGGCGTATCGCTGGCCCGGCTAACGCCATGTGACGTCTAACTGGGAGACCTCTTCCAACATGCTACTGCACTTTGATTCGTTTTAACAGAGCTGTTAATACTCGTATTTCATTTTACTTCATCTATCTCGCCCTGAAGTTTTGCAGAGCCGTATATGCACTCGGTCACTGCGATGGTTTGTATCAATTGCTGTTCTTTTGTAATGAAGTTACATTTGATTTCTGGTCATAATCGCTGGACATTAGCAGTTGGATGTCTTTTGCTCGTCATTCCGTGACACATTCTAACAATATACAATACCACAAAATTTTGTTTTGACGACATAAAGCATAGCAGATGCTACTCCAGGCGTGTGTAAAATGAATGTGAGCAACGGAAATACTGAACGCGAAAATGAACATCTGGCCCTGTTTGACTCCCCCCCCCCTCCGAATCAGATCTTAGGTTCTCTTAGTGGATATTACCTCCTACCTCCTTCTTGGTCTTTAACATATAAATTACAACATAAACATAAATGAATGATTAAGGGAACAAGTAACTACCAAATGATAAATTCTGCTTCTGGCTATACATTTATTGTAGATTAGAAACCCTTTATATTACAAATGTTTATGTGTCAATGTCCAATGGGCATAAAGAGATACAAATAAATTGTCTAACTAAAACGATAGATCAGTTGCCCATATTTGCCCTTTTTTATGGCTGCGCGAACTAATACAAATAACGCGAGACCACTGACATCATCTACGTATCAAACACTAGAAGACACTACTTTCAGAGATCATCTACAGTGGTGTGCAACCTCAGTGGAAATAAAATTTACGTGATTACAGCTGTTTAGCTATATAACCCTTAAGCAATTAGCAATATCAGCGTATGTGCTGCGTCCGATGTGTCGGAGTGATTAGCCGGCCGGAGTGGCCGTGCGGTTCTAGGCGCTACAGTCTGGAACCGAGCGACCGCTACGGTCGCAGGTTCGAATCTTGCCTCGGGCATGGATGTGTGTGATGTCCTTAGGTTAGTTAGGTTTAATTAGTTCTTAGTTCTAGGCGACTGATGACCTCTGAAGTTAAGTCGCATAGTGCTCAGAGCCGTTTTTTTGTCGGAGTGATGGTTCTCGTAAATGTCTGCAACGACGGAAGAAAAAAAAATGTTCAAGTGTGTGTGAAATCTTATGGGACTTAACTGCAAAGGTCATCAGTCCCTAAGCTTACACACTACTTAACCTAAATTATCCTAAGGACAAACATAAACACCAATGCCCGAGGGAGGACTAGAACGACGGAAGAACTCCAGCCACCAAATATATATATCAAAAAACATTCAAACTCTAGGACGGCACAAGACGGTCCTCTGACTAGCATAATCTAATACTGTATTCTCCTCTCTGTGTTCTACAGACGAGAAACGCGAATCCCAGCCACAAGGACGGAGTTCAGATAACGTGTCAACGTGAGTATAGGCAGAAGTAGTGCTCTCAATCACTGCACGCTGCATACTCAACGATAGCTCCCAACACGGAGGCGAAGTCCAGGATCGTATAAGTTCGCGACAGCACAGTGCCTAACCGTTCTAACTATAAAATCTCCTGAGAGCAAAGACAACAAATCTGTCTGTGCCAACCAAGCAGATACGGAACGTCTGTCAAACCCGGGTGCCCAAAACGGAAGACCTCTTCTCTCCACCGCTGGCTTCCCAGCGAATCTCGGCTCCCATCCCTCGTAACTTAGAAGGCGAATCATTCTCGAAACCACGGAATATTCTCCCTCTCTACAGATTCTTCCAAACGCCTACCAACCACATTTTAGTCTTTTGTCGTCCAGTGCGGAAAGTTTGTGAGGAAATACCTATACTCATACAACGGTACCCTACTCAGAGTAAAAATCCTCGGAAATAACCCAACCTGCGTTTTCCGAGGTAACGATTCCTCGTTCCTCTCTGCTGCATCCAAGATATTCAGAGTTTCCGAAGTATTAACCGGTTATTCTTGTGGTCCCACTACAACACCGGACGGCCACCGCTGTATTCTTCTTCCGCGCTCAGGTACCCAGACCGTCCGTCTTCGCACTTCCTGTGTGAGGCAGGCCCAACACACCTGTGCGGGCTTTTCCACCCAGGGCTTGAGTTACGCCTGCCGTTTCATTTTCACTGGCGTTCCGACCTCTACTAGTACAGGCAATCATTCATTACGCCGTTTTGATAATAAAGACACTCCGTCACCTTTCATGCAATAAGCGTTAACTACTATTTACAAGGAATACGTGACAATGTCTGTCTCCTTTAATATTCATATATATGATATACAACCTATCAAATGATACCTAATTGCGATTGTAGATCACGGCAAAGTATGTAGATGAGTGCTTGTAAGGTGCGAAATTATAGCCACCTTATACAGTGTTCAATTTGAAATGCCATTTTCGGTCTGGTATGTTATTTAATGTCTTTATTCATGCCCGCGATTTCAACCAATGGTGTCTTTCTCAAGTGGCAGCTCACGATTAAATGCGTCGGTGCATTGTTCCCTTTAAGATACTGTCCTCCTGTCGACCTCGCTTGACTCCAAACTTCATGTGCTATCATGACATTTCGCAAGGAGATCTTAAGATTGTCTATCAACCAGTGTTGTTAGCTCTTTAACGTTACTCAAAGTGAATCAAGTGGAGGCAGGCCGACGTAGCACTCCACATTGCCAGAGCTTGCCCTTTATAACAAAGAAAGCTCTCGCCTCTGACCAGTCGCACAGAAAATGGACCATGTGTAACAGAATAAGCACCAATCGTGGCAAATGCATGGATTCTTTTCATAGATAGGGTAAGTCTCAATCACTATATTGAGATGGTGGAGCAGCCTGGCAAACCTTTTATCGCATACTTAGAGAATGTCCCAAGAGAGTCTATCGTGGTTGTTTGGTACCAACGAACGTCACACGCAGAAGTGCTGCTTCACGACGTGACATGGACTCGACTAACGTCTGAAGTAGTGCTGGAGGGAACTGACACCATGAATCCTGCAGGGCTGTCCATAAATCTATAAGGGTACGAGTGGTTGGGGATCTTTTCTGAACAGCACGTTGCAAGGCATCCCAGATATCCTCAATAATGTTCGTGGCTGGGGGCTCGGTGACCATCGGAAGTGTTTAAACTCAGAAGGGTGTTCCTGGAGCCACACCGTAGCATTTCTGGCCGTGTTGGGTGTCGCATTGATCTGCTGGAATTGCCCAAGGCCATCGGAAGGCGCAATGGACATGAATCGATGAGGTGATCAGACAGTGATGCTTGCATTCGTGTCACCTGTCAGAGTAGTATCTAGATACATCAGGGGCCCCATATCACTTGAACAGCACACACCCTACACCATTAAAGAGCCTCCACCAGCTTGATCAGTCTCCTGCTGATATGCAAGGTTCATGGATTCGTGAGGTTGTCACCATACCCGTTCACGTGCATCTGCTCGATACAATTTGAGACTCGTTCCGACCAGGCAACATGTTTCCAGTCATCAACAATCCAATGTCGGTGTTTACGGGCCCAGGCGAGGCGTAAAGCTCTATGTCGTGCAGTCATCAAGGATACACGTGTGAGCCTTCGGCTCCGAAAGCCCATATCGATTATGTTTCGCTGAGTGGTTCGCAAACTGACTTTTGTTGATGGCCCAGCATTGAAATCTGCATCAATTTGCGGAAGGGTTGCGCTTCTGTCACATTAATTGATTCTCTTCAATCGTCGTTGGTCCCTTGCAGGATCCTTTTCCGGTCGCAGCGATGTCGGAGTTTTGATGTTTTACCGGAGTCATGATATTCACGGTACACTTCTGAAATGGTCGTACGGGAAAATATCCACTTCATCGCTGCCTCGAGGATGTTGTGCCCCATCGCTCGTGTGCCGACTGTTACACCACGTTAAAACTCGCTTAGAACTTGATAATCTGCCATTGTAGCAGGAGTAACCGATCCAACAACTGCGCCAGACGTTTGTTGTCTTGTATAGGTGTTGCCGACCGCAGCGCCGTATTCTGCCTGTTTACGTGTCTCTGTATTTGAATATGCACGCCTGTACCAGTTTCTTTGGCGCTTCAATGTATATTCGATACGCCGTAGACACGAGGACAGTGCCATCGTAAAACCTACGGTTGCGCACTGACCCACATTATTGTGAGTTGTCTCTTGAAAACGTAATGACAGGCCGAAATCACGATTGCAAATAAAGACATTTATTAATATTTCAGACGGAAGATGATGTTATTTTTAAAATATTGCGTGGCTGTGGATGGTATTGCAGAGTATATAATTGGTCTATTTGTCTCTCTGTAGCCACGACGTCGTCTTTCTGCGGCTCTATCTCTTTGGAAATTTGTCGTCTTCCTACTCTGTTATCCTTTAACTTCAGTCTGCAACTCCATTTCAGCTAACTTCACAGCGAACCACGCAGTACTGCAGTCTAAATCGAGAGCGGATAAGGGCTGCTGCGCGCTTTAAGCCGCCGAGCAGCAGTATTGTTCGCCGGATATACGCGCGGCTACTTTGTCGCCAGTCATTACGCGAGCGACTCCTTGATATTCTCCACTCACAGGCGGTAAGCTACTTTATTATGTAGCGCCCGGTGTCGAAAGGCGCGTCAGCGGCGGGGCGGCTTAGCCGAGGCGAGAGGCGCGTGTGATCCGCGGTATAAGCAGCTCCTTAAGCAGATTGGCGTGCCGTATCAAGGCGCCCGCCGTCTTTGTGTGTTTTCGCGAATAATCCGGCGTCACAACAGTCGCCGGCGCTCCGCCGTCGCAAGGCAAACAGCCGAGTCTCCGCTGCCCTCCCCTCGTCAGCCCTCCCCTCCCCCCCCCCCCCCCCCCCACACAGGACCCGGGCCCCACCCCTCGCCAGGCAGCCATCCTTTGTTTGCCGGGTCAGCGCTGTGGGGATGGGGGCGGGGCGCCTCGTTGTCCCATTACGCGCAGCGGCGCTTTGTTCCGGCGACTTTTGCCCGGCGGCCAGCCTCTATCTGATACCTTCGCTTTTAGGGGATGACGAAGCCAAAAGCAACAGCTGCGCGGGGCAGGCCCCGAGGAGCCCGGCCGCTAGCACAGGCGAGCAGTCTCCGCAATGTCAACCCGTGGCGGATACCACCGTCTTAGGCGGAACGCCAGACACGTCGATCTTAAAGCCTGCGTGACTCGGATAATAGAATCGGAAGTGACGTCAAGTTGACATGGACGTGTCCAGCAGCACATTTCGTTTCTCCATACGATACTGCAGCGCCTGTGTTAATTCGAGTTACGATGTAATGTTCCTTCGGACACGCATGCATGTCTTATCGCAACCTAGACCCAAACTTCAATATGTCGTCAACCATGTGTCTATAACCTGCACTTGTACATCCATTATGTATACTCCCGTAAAGGCGATTACTTGAAAGCCGCCGATACCGAGCAAACGACATTCAAGTAAAATGTGTCTTCTGTACGGGGGTATAAGGGGGTCGAAAAGTTTCTAGCCTAACAAATAAAGAATGACAGAAATTTCGACTGTGCTGTTGGTTACGGCGGAGGTTCGAGTCCTTCCTCGGGCATGGGTGTGTGTGTGTGTGTGTGTGTGTGTGTGTGTGTGTGTGTGTGTGTTTGTCCTTAGGTTAATTTAGGTTAAGTAGTGTGTAAGCTTAGGGACTGATGACCTTAACAGTCAAGTCCCACAACATTTCACACACATTTGATCATTTTTTGAACAGAAATTTCATAATACCAATTTCTTTTTCAATATAGCACCCATGTACAGTAATATACACTTGTGGGCACGCTCAGATAACTTCTGCAAGCCACTCAAAAAATAACCTCGATTTCGAGTCGAACCAAATGTTCACAGCACTAATCACTACATCATCATTGTCAAATCGTCGTCCTTTGAGGTCATTTTTTAGGTTTGGGAAAAGAAAAAACTCTGAAGGAGCCAAATCTGGAGAATATGGCGGATGACGTAACAATTCGAAACCGCAGTCAAGCAGTTTCCATTGTTACGAGGGCTTTGTGAGCCCGTGCGTTTTCCTGTTGCAAAAGAACTTCGCGCGCCAATTTCCCGCGCCTTGTTTTCTTTATCTCTTCTCTCAAACGGCGCAGGAGGATGCAATAGTATGATGAATTGATATTTAAGCACTTTGGCAAGTAATCCGTAATAATTATCCCTTCTGCATTCCAAAAGACCGATGCCGTCACCTTACCAGCTGCCTTTTGCACCCGAAATTTTTTTGAAGTAGAGGATGACGATTGTGGCCATTGTTGCGACTGTTGTTTTGTCTCAGAATCACCAAAGTTTCGTCAATTGCCACATACCTTTCAAGAAAGCCGTCTTCATCCGCTTCAAATTGGTGGACGTTTTCACCACAACATTGCACACGCTCCCGTCACTGATCTGCGTTCAAATCTTTCGGAATACACAGTGGTGAAACTTTTCACATTCCCAAAATATCCACAACAATATCTTGAGCACGCCCATGGGAGATTCCAAATGTGGTTCCAATGTGCTGCAACGTTGTTCGATGATCCTGCAAAATGGCATCGTGAATTGCAGTCAGTGTTTCATCAGTGGCAACGGTGACAGGCCTTCCGTTCCTTGGCGCATCTTCCACAGTCGTTCTTTGCATGTTTGAAATCGGACACCCAGTTTTTCACTGTTGCATAAGATGGAGCACTTTCCTTAAGTGTATTCCGCATGTTCTCCGAAATTTCCTTGGACGTCACCCCCTTTAGATGAAGATATTCAATCCTAGCGGCAAAACTAACGAAGCTGGAGCCGCGAGATTTGACTTGCATACCCATATAGGGTCGCCATAGAAGTGGGTGGTGTCGTTTGTGCGAGACGTTGTGGGAACTATCAAGGGATAGAAACTTTACGTCCGCCCCTCGTACGTAATGGATGCACGACTACAGTTTGCAGGCGGCGGCGAGTCGTGCTAGCATAACCGAACGGTAAGGCAACCGCTCGCGAAAAGCAGGAAATGCGGGCTCGAGTCCCGGTCCGGCAAAAATTTCCATTTCGTCATTCCATTATATAGCTGATGGTTGTCCGTATTTGCAATTATGAATATAATTAAGGTATTTAGATTTTTGAGTAAGCCGAGCGTGACACTGGCACCTCCTTGCACGATGGGTGAGTGGTCGCCGAAAACCGCTGAAACAACAGCTAAATATTACACTCGCAGCCGTTTCATCCATTTGAGGACATAAGAAAGACAATGAAGTTTGCGACTGCGTTGATGATACATTCATGTACGAAAACTCAAGATTTTATTAATTGTGTTAAGGTCAACTAATGAAATGGTGTACAGAAGCACAGAATTTTATTAAATAGGATAAGGTCCTCGAAACTCTTTGAAAGTAAGCAAATGTGTCTTTGTATATGTTATGCTAATTCAAATAACAAAGGTTCGAAATATCCTATCATGCTTCCTAGATGCGTTCTGACTATGTGCCTTTACATGACTGATGTATCAGTATTATGCTCGAGATTTTTGACATTAATATAAGTGGTTTTCCCAAGATCAAGTCATCTGCCCTCTACCGAGCTACATAGACTTCACCAAGTAACGTATTACAGGTTCCATTTATTCATGATTGAAAAAAAGTAAGTAGAGTTGTAAATAATATATTTCAGCTATCAGTCGTCCTTTTTAAATTTTATTGGCAGATCTAGATTTCAGCTGGAAACTAGCCATTCTCAATGCACTATCATACTTGATCAGTGCATGTAATCATGAGTAGTATTCAATGAACTGTGGATGAAGCCTGACCAACAGCCATTACATGCATTACATACATCATGAGTAGTATTCAATGAACTGTGGATGAAGCCTGACCAACAGCCATTACATGCACTGATCAAAAATGATAGCGCATTGAGAATGGCTAGTTTCCAGCTGAAATCTAGATCTGCCAATAAAATTTAAAAAGGACGACTGATAGCTGAAATCTATTATTTACAAGTCAATATAACAGTCGCTGCTTGCAACAGCCTTCTGAATGGAAGGTAACCTGATCAAGTAAGTAGAGGTTTATTTTACACCTAAGAATTTTAATTATTTTTCACCATAACTGGAGTTAGAAATTATTTTAATTTTTAGGCAGTGTCACGTATTTCTTAAGAAGATGCTCATAGTAGGCGTAGTATGGAAACCAAGGCAAAATTTAAATAAATAAACTTTTAGCAGCTAATGGGCTGTTTATGTTATTAATCGAAGCTTACTCGCAGTTGCTGTTAATAGCCGTGTTAAAGATTTTGGTAAAGGGAGGAAGAGTGAGGTTACAAATTATTCAACAATATACTCTTGTACTGGTCGCTAAATTATTGTTTCATTACACTCCCTGCAAGGCGTTTTGTTTTGCTGCATCATCAGATATTACGGATAAAAAGTATCTAGTCACAGTTAAACATCTCACTCAACATTACAGGCCAATACAAAATTGTTAAGGCTTTCGTGGCCACTTGTTGACAAACTGCCTATTGGATTCTGTCTCGGGTTCTTCGGCCGACGTTCATCTAATGATTTTTCTGACGTTTCGCCAGCAAAAGTGGCTGGCATTGTCAAAGCTTCACCCTCCATTGCCGGTGGTGAACTGGAGCCGAGCTCGCGGGCGCAGACTATACGTACCTGGCGCGCCAACGTCCGAGGGCTTCTCCGCGGTCATTTCCGGTGCGGTTCTCCTCTTGCTACCTGCGACGGTCGTTCGCTAAAGTACGGGAAGCCAGGATCCGTTTACCTTAAGGCTTTCCTCTTTCTTGTTGAAACTTTTCTCGTGTTTTTGTATTTCTACAGCTTCTCTGAACAAGCGCGTGTGATAGTGCTTCTCTACAGCCAGAACTTCCGTGTCGGCGAATTTTATTACGTGGTCGGTCTCATTGAGTGCGTGCTCTGCCACGGCCGATTTCTCCACCTGCCCCAACCTAAAATGTCGCTTATGCTCGTTGATCCTGGTGTTGATGGATCGAGACAGAAGCCAATAGGCAGTTTGATTACAGGCCAAACTTCCTCTCAGCGTGCGGATCATTGCAAAGTGAACATTTTCGACCATCGCTTGACTCAAATGAACGGTCTAAAATTGTTGCATCAGAATGATGCTGGACTACAGTAAGCAGATTCAGAAGGCCTCCCTCTACGATTTACATGAAGATGTATGGTGAAATATACAGACGTCCAGCGTCAGGAAGCAGGGTATTAAAGTCTTCGTTGATATCAAAGCATTCGGATACTGTGAAAGGAAGAAGAACATTTATCATATTATGAAACGTAACTACCAGTCTCTCAAATTCATCGGTATTCATTGCTTTTGCTTATTCATTAACTCTTGTCTAGTTAAAAGCTATCTGCAAAAAATTAACTTTTTCCATACTCTGTTGCTGGTATATTTAAAACAATAGCTAATATCACTACCAGTTTTATGCATTTCGTTGTAAAGACAATGTAGCTGTTAAAATATTACACAATGTGTGTCGGTGAAATGCCGCGAGTAACCGCCGGCACGGTATGTCAGCGTGTTCGGTCAGAGGGCTGGCTACCCTCTGCAACAACAACAACAATAATAATAATAATAACAAAGAAAACTGAGTACAATATTCAACGATCTGCATAGTAAGCAGGTTCGAATCCTCGTGTGGCACAAATTTTCGACTTTACTTTAAGCTCTGATACACCATTTCAAAATTTAGTTATTTTATAATTTTTCTGTTCATAAGGGAGCACTTTTCTGTAACATCTGTTTCTGACAAGTCTTTCAAGCATTATCTATTTAACATAAGTTATTTTTAAAAACTAATATTTTTTCTTAAAAAAGTGAAGTATGAATTCTATTCTAGGTAATCAAATGTACCCTCAATTTTCTTGTAATAATAATTCTTGCACTTCAAACATAAATATAAAATTATAAGCCACTCAGTGCTCAGTATTACTCGTTTAAATTCAGCACACGGTGTCTGCCGAATCTGTTCCACTGTGAATATCAGTTATTCTTCCATTTATTTGAACTGAAGCGTTGTTCTACGAGTGTTTGCTTGTGAATGAGCTTTGCAAAGCATCAACGGAAAATCCCATTAACATTTTGTATCTCCAAATATTTGTCTGTTTGTTTACAGTTTCGGATAAACTCAACTGTGCTCGCAATACAATGCAAATATGCATTATTTTAATTTCATTTGTCTTTTTGTTGATTTTACTTTTACGTGTATTACTAATTTGTTGTGCCGGCCGAAGTGGCCGTGCGGTTAAAGGCGCTGCAGTCTGGAACCGCAAGACCGCTACGGTCGCAGGTTCGAATCCTGCCTCGGGCATGGATGTTTGTGATGTCCTTAGGTTAGTTAGGTTTAACTGGTTCTAAGTTCTAGGGGACTAATGACCTCAGCAGTTGAGTCCCATAGTACTCAGAGCCAACTAATTTGTTGTCTTCGAATAAAATATTCACAGTCCGCTCAACGCGTACATGCCGATGTGTGACATTTGTTGATGTGTTGAGAAGATGACGTTTTTCTTCAAATGCACTGTGTGTCAATGAAACACTTGAAAGTACTGCAGCCCACACATACACCAATGAGCTGAAACATTGTGACCACGTGGTTAATAGCGTGTTGTTCCACGCTTTAAACGCGCTACAAGAGCGATGCTGCTTGGCATGAAGTCTGTAAGTCCTTGACAGGATTCCAGAAGTATGTGGTTCCAGATGTCTACGCACAGGTTAAGTAGCTATCGTAAATTACACTCCTGGAAATTGAAATAAGAACACCGTGAATTCATTGTCCCAGGAAGGGGAAACTTTATTGACACATTCCTGGGGTCAGATACATCACATGATCACACTGACAGAACCACAGGCACATAGACACAGGCAACAGAGCATGCACAATGTCGGCACTAGTACAGTGTATATCCACCTTTCGCAGCAATGCAGGCTGCTATTCTCCCATGGAGACGATCGTAGAGATGCTGGATGTAGTCCTGTGGAACGGCTTGCCATGCCATTTCCACCTGGCGCCTCAGTTGGACCAGCGTTCGTGCTGGACGTGCAGACCGCGTGAGACGACGCTTCATCCAGTCCCAAACATGCTCAGTGGGGGACAGATCCGGAGATCTTGCTGGCCAAGGTAGTTGACTTACACCTTCTAGAGCACGTTGGGTGGCACGGGATACATGCGGACGTGCATTGTCCTGTTGGAATAGCAAGTTCCCTTGCCGGTCTAGGAATGGTAGAACGATGGGTTCGATGACGGTTTGGATGTACCGTGCACTATTCAGTGTCCCCTCGACGATCACCAGTGGTGTACGGCCAGTGTAGGAGATCGCTCCCCACACCATGATGCCGGGTGTTGGCCCTGTGTGCCTCGGTCGTATGCAGTCCTGATTGTGGCGCTCATCTGCACGGCGCCAAACACGCATACGACCATCATTGGCACCAAGGCAGAAGCGACTCTCATCGCTGAAGACGACACGTCTCCATTCGTCCCTCCATTCACGCCTGTCGCGACACCACTGGAGGCGGGCTGCACGATGTTGGGGCGTGAGCGGAAGACGGCCTAACGGTGTGCGGGACCGTAGCCCAGCTTCATGGAGACGGTTGCGAATGGTCCTCGCCGATACCCCAGGAGCAACAGTGTCCCTAATTTGCTGGGAAGTGGCGGTGCGGTCCCCTACGGCACTGCGTAGGATCCTACGGTCTTGGCGTGCATCCGTGCGTCGCTGCGGTCCGGTCCCAGGTCGACGGGCACGTGCACCTTCCGCCGACCACTGGCGACAACATCGATGTACTGTGGAGACCTCACGCCCCACGTGTTGAGCAATTCGGTGGTACGTCTACCCGGCCTCCCGCATGCCCACTATACGCCCTCGCTCAAAGTCCGTCAACTGCACATACGGTTCACGTCCACGCTGTCGCGGCATGCTACCAGTGTTAAAGACTGCGATGGAGCTCCGTATGCCACGGCAAACTGGCTGACACTGACGGCGGCGGTGCACAAATGCTGCGCAGCTAGCGCCATTCGACGGCCAACACCGCGGTTCCTGGTGTGTCCGCTGTGCCGTGCGTGTGATCATTGCTTGTACAGCCCTCTCGCAGTGTCCGGAGCAAGTATGGTGGGTCTGACACACCGGTGTCAATGTGTTCTTTTTTCCATTTCCAGGAGTGTACATGATGGTGATTTACGGGCACGAATCTTGGTTTACGGATACCAAGCTGGCGCCCGATATGTATTACAATGGGTACAGATCATTCACTTTTGTTGCCCAAGACATTAATTTTAATTCCCTATAATGTCCCTGACACCACTATAGCACGATTCTGACCTTTCAGTACGGACAGTTATCGTGTTTCAATGCAGGTGGTCCGCAATAACGTTCATGTCGTTCGCATGATGCCTTCGATTACCACAACATAACCCATGGAAGCTCAACTCAATGTACCCCATAGCACAATGCAGCTCTCATCGGCCTGCAATTGTGGCACGGCGCATGTTAGGTGCAGGGATTCACCTGGTTGGCGGCGTGTAAGGACCCGGTGTAACAACAAATGCGATTCATTCGACACGCGACACGTTCCTGTTCATCATCGGTGAAAACTTGGTGATGCTGTCGTTGGGTCTACGTAGGAACTCATGGGGATCATGCGATGTGGAGCTCCATGTTCAACAATGGCCATTGAACGGAGTGCTCCGAGACACTTGTGGTTGCACCAGCATTGTACTCCGACGGCAATGTGCCACAGATCGCTGCCTGTAATCGATTACACAGTGGAGGATCCTTCTACCTCTAGGCTTTGTGATGAGACGTGGCCGTCCAGTGCCATACGGCATACTCGTTATATCACCATCCTTCAGACACTTTTCATAGATGCTCACGACAGTAGTGCGCCAACAGGCCACCAGCTTCGCCGTTTCGGAGATTCTTGTTTCCAGCCACCCCCCCCCCCCTCCCTCTTCTTTCTTATTCCCGTCGATAGCATTCGGGACAACGTTTGCAAGAAAGAATTTAGTGAAGCAATACTTTAAGTATTCGACATATTCAGATCTAGTACGCTACAAATTCCTATCCAATCACCCTAATTTAAAGTTTCAGATTTATTTAACTTACTACTGACGCATTTCGGAATTTGTGTTTTTCATCTTGCACCAATGCGAGAATGGGACTGTGGCTGGTCGATGACGTGCAGAAAACGTATATCCAACAGCCTCAAATGTGAGGAATAATTTTATTACGCTACAAGTTTCAGTGCCATATTGGCACCGTCTTCAGGCCCCTATACACGAAACGAGATAAGCCATCCAACCGTTTGTACTTGCCAAGCAACCTTTATATCAAACTGATTTACACAGACACCTTCACAATAGACGTGGATACTTCACACATCTAACGACAACATGGTGTTAGGGTCTTTATATACTGATGAACCAAAACATTAAGACCACAGCGCTCTGCGACGTTGGATGTCGCCTGGTGGTATTAACAGGCACGTGAGGCGGTAACAAAAGTAAGTGAATGGCGCAGACACGAACGGGGGTCATCCTAGTGAGAGTATAGGTTGCGAATGGGGAAATCCATTGAGACAAGCGACTTTGACGAAGGGCAGATTATTATTACGCAGAGCCTTTGAAAGGACGAAGCTGGTCGAATGTTCGCGTGCTACTGTCGTGAGCATCTACGGAGACAGGTAGAAGGACATTAAAATCACCACAGGGCGCTAAATGGTAAGTTCACACACGTGGCTCTGATCACTATGGGACTTAACTGCTGAGGTCATCAGTCCCCTAGAACTTAGAACTACTTAAACCTAACTATCCTAAGGACATCACACGCATCCATGCCCGAGGCAGGATTCGAACCTGCGACCGTAGCGGTCGCCCAGTTCCAGACTGTAGCGCCTAGAACCGCTCGGTCACTCCGGCGGCTAAATGGTAAGTCTTCCACAACTCTTCACAGAACGTGGGGTTCAGGGACTTGGGTGCTCTGTAGAGTACGATAGTGACCTGTGACATCCCTGCCGAAAGAGCACACTGCTGCTGCACGCACGAGTGTTTCGGAGGACACCGTTCGTCGTACATTGTTGAACATAAAGCTCCACAGCTTACCACCCGTAAGTGTTACATGTTGACCACCGACATCACCAGTTACGATTGTATCGGACACATGAACGTCGATCAATGGAAATGAGTCGGCTCTTTGGGTGACTCACAGTTTTGCTACTCTAGGTCGATGGAAATCTCCACAAACGCCGTCATTGAGCTGAACGGCGGCTCGAGATGTGTGGCGTGGAATGGATGCCGGCTGGTGGGAGCAGTATTATGCTGTGGGAGAAATTGTCCTGCTCCTACATGGGACCTGTGGTGGTAATGGAAGGTGCGAACCACCTGCGTCCCTTCATGCTTGGTGTCTTCCCCGACAGCGATTTCATCTTTCAGCAGCATAATTGTTCGTGTCTCAGAGCTAGAACCTTCCTACCGTGGTTTGAGGAGACTTATGGTGAACTCACGTTGACGTTTTGGCGACCGAATTCGGCTGGTATAAATTCTATGGATCCCATCGGAGTCGCTATAGGGCGCTATCACCGCGTATGCAAATCAGCAGCCCATAATTTACGTGACCTGTTCATAGACATGTAATGCCACATACCTCCACAAACCTACCAGCGAACTGTCGGATCCCTGACATGAAAAATCAGTGATACACTTCACTTCAAAGACGGACAAACAGGTTATTAAGTGGATGGTCATAATGTGTTGGCTATTCAGTGAACGTGTGAACTGTCCAAGGCCGGCCGGAGTGGCCGAGCGGTTCTAGGCGCTTCAGTCTGGAACCGCACGACCGCTACGGTCGTAGGCTCGAATCCTGCCTCGGGCATGGATGTGTGTCATGTCCTTAGGTTAGTTAGGTTTAAGTAGTTAAAAAATCTAGGGGACTGATGACCTCAGCTGTTAAGTCCCATAGTGCTCAGAGCCATTTGAACCATTTGAACTGTCCAAGGCTATTCTGAAGATATCTACAGAAACCAGTTTTGATATAACGGTTGCTATAGTAAGCACAAACGACTGGATGGCTTATCTCGTTTCGTGTATAGGGGCCTGATAATAGTACCTATGAGGCACTGAAACTGGTAGCGTAATAAAAGTATTCCATAAATTTACGACTGTGGGATATCAGATTTCTGCACGTGCTTCAGGATGGAGACTGTTGAACAAGTGGGGCGTCTCGCGACGTGGACGTTAACCTTGAAACATTAAGTTTCGAACTTCCATTCTTTATCTTTGTGTATGGCCAACTTGCTTATTGTAATCAAACCGCATTTACGACCTTAATTAAACGATTCATATATCAGTGGCTCTTTATAGAATAAAATGAAAATTGTCGCAACCCAGCAGAGGTCCAGCCTGGGTAGACATGTAGTCTGCATAGCATAATCAGAAGAACGATGACAGTATTTTTATCGTGACCTGAGGTCTACTGTCATTTTTATCGGGGTGAGAGCGAGAAAGTCTCCTACAATGCTTAACACGGATGAGTCTGGAACGAAGAAGAGAAATTTTGATTAGTAGGAAATGAATAAGGGTACTATTGCTTAATCTACTTTGGAGAGATCTCTTACAGTGCCTGTATATCTCCGAAAATCAATGAGTACACTCCACAGTTTTATAAGTTAGGCCTTTCCAGCAACTTCCAGTTCGTTAGTTCTATCTTCCGAGATCAGAGAAGAGCGCTCGGCTTGCAACTCGTTCTCTTACAATACTTAATCGAATACTTTATTCAGAACAGGAAACAAGTGCAAGACGTTGCTTGTGTTTCATTACATCCTGACGGACAGAAAAATGTTCAATTCTACTCGTTATTGCTAGAGGCTAATTCTTTAGTGGTCGTTCTTCTCTAACAGGCATAAAACCCAAGATTATAAGTGTTGCTGGCTACTCAGTTGTGCTCCACACCTGTGTACAGAGTTCTCGGCATATTTCTGCAGCAGCGTCAAAGTGTCACACTGTAGTGATTTCAAAGCACATCTGTGGTACTGCTCCGGACAACGTACTGCTCCTGGCAGCTCGCGTGTAGTACTACTCTCGGTTTCCGGGTAACGACTGACGTGGCCGTTCGTACCATCCACTTCTATACGAATTTTTCAGGGCTCTTGGATGAGTTTCTCTCATAGTTTTGATTTCCCTTGACTATTTCTCTAATGCCTGTAAACATTCAGCATCGGTTGAACCGATTCTCTAACACACACAGCCTTGTTACCATTTACTCTTCTGCCTCGGCTTCGTGGCCGGTGTTACTGCTATTCCGTACAGATATTTCATTGCCATATGGTGGATTTGGTTGTGGACACCAGCATTCGCCCCTGTGTGTGAACGTTGCTATGCTAGAGTCTCTTTCCGCTGGCTCTGCGTCACATACATCGTGTCTTCCCGATACCATGAGTATGGTTTGTCTCACCATTACCACTTAATAAAGTTTCTTGCAGCCATCACCAAATGAAACTATGGTAAGATTTTACATTTGTGTGAGGTGTAAACAAGTTTGTATGTATAAATCTGATATCTGTGCCATATCCATAAAACAAACACAATCCTAGACCTTTTTTTTCTTTCTTCGACATAATGCATTCAACCGTTAATTACATATAACTCTATGGTTAGTCTCGGTAGTGAAATGCAGCTCTACGTATGATACATAGGTTCATTTCATATGTTTTAATTGATTCATTATTTCCATGCGCCGCTCCCTGTGTTTTCTGTTAATTTAGCGTTGCAAACTATGTTCGTAGATCCACTCAGTTTGTTTACAGCATTTATTATGTATATCTGTACACTCTCTCTCTCTCTCTCTCTCTCTCTCTCTCTCTCTCTCACACACACACACACACACACACACACACACACACACACACACACACGTATTAGTTCGCACAGTCTCTGGTACTGTTATGCTAAATATTACATTAGATCGTGAATAATTTTGTTTCCAGTTTCAGTCACATTAATTAGTTTCATTACTCTGTAATCTATATAATACAGAACGATCTGTATTGTAAGTTATGTTTGTATTGTTTAAATTGTTATATGGTACCAATTTTTTTTCTGGAAATCAGCCGTGTGCTCAGGGGAGGTGATAGTTAACAATTCAATTCATGATAGTTTTCATGGGTTTCCTAACTCCAAACTGTAAGATGTTTATTATTATTTAGCTTATTCAGGGCGCTTATTGCAAAAAAAAAAAAAAAAAAATTCGTTCAAAATGTGTGATTTAATTTTTGCAAATTTCTCTGTGATATTTGTTTTAGAGTAGTGTTACTATCTCAGTTGCCTTTCAGTGTGTCTCTGCTGCTGTTTTTATCCCTGTTTGTCTTTCTGCTGACCAATTTTCTTTATGGTTTTTCTCCTTTTACCTGTGATAATGTCGAGTGTTGCCATTTTAATATCATACAATTCTCCAATTAATGCCGCTCTATTTGGTTGTAAGTCTCCCTTGTCATTACATTGAATGTTGCTACGTGCTACGTCCGCCCCTAAAATATCCAGTCTTCTTCACACACTTTGTCAGCTACGATACTAGTAAACTGGGGTTACACGCGGTCACTCAACTTTATTGCATTGTCCTGCTTCTACGCTTGTTAGTATGTCCAAGGTTGCAACTAGCTACCGCTGGAAATTTCTGCAATCCGGAATGAATGCTCGTAGCACCCAATTAAACATTTCCAGGCAGATTACCAGATTTTGAAAGGGTCAGTATAAAACAAGGTCGTTGTTTTGCAGCTACTGCTCGCAGGCTCGTATTTAATGTTTCTGTAGCTAGAGTGTTCGAGATCATCAAATATTTCAGCAACCTGCCAGCTGAATTAACTTTAGCCAGACTGTCGGATTAACAGTAGGGACTGAGCTGTCGATGAAATTAGCATCAGTATATCCTTGTAAGATAGACAGTCAAAAGATTGAGAAAAATGGACTCAAAATCACGAGAAAAATTCCAGGTCCAAAACTTGTGGACAACAATACCGACTCAGGAAATCAAACAATACACATATATACCGGGTGATCAAAAAGTCAGTATAAATTTGAAAACTGAATAAATCACGGAATAATGTAGATAGAGAGGTACAAATTGACACACATGCTTGGAATGACATGGGGTTTTATTAGAACCGAAAAAACACAAGAGTTCAAAAAATGTCCGACAGATGGCGCTTCATCTGATCATAATAGCAATAATTAGCATAACAAAGTAAGACAAAGCAAATATGATGTTCTTTACAGGAAATGCTCAATATGTCAACCATAATTACTCAACAATATAGTCGAGGAATAATGTCGTGAACAGCACTGTAAAGCATGTCTGGAGTTATGGTGAGGCATAGGCGTCGGATATTGTCTTTCAGCATCCGTAGAGATGTCGGTCGATCACGATACACTTGCGACTTCAGGTAACCCCAAAGCCAATAATTGCACGGGATGAGGTCTGGGGACCTGGGAGGCCAAGCAAGACGAAAGTGGCGGCTGAGCACACGATCATGACCAAACGACGAGCGCAAGAGCTCTTTCACACGCCTAGCAATATGGGGCGGTTCTAATAAAACCCCATGTCATTCAAAGCGTGTGTGTCAATTTTTACCTCTCTATCTACATTATTTCGTGGTTTATTAAGTTTTCAAATTTATACTGACTTTTTGATCACCTGGTACATAGTGGTATTACAAAACGCAGGTTAAGATTCAGTGGGCACATTAACTGAATGAGCCCAGAAGGACTTCAGAAACAGCATTTTTTTTGCTAATAGGAGCAGAGCCAAATCGGGCGCTATGAAAGGGCAGACGATGTCAGAAATGGTCGGAAAATGGCAAGAATTATTCCACAAGATGTCCAGAACTGTGAAATCAAAGCTTCACTGATGTTAAGTTGACCAACAGGGAAAACAAAAGAAGAAGGCTGGAGCAGCATGATCCGACGAGAGAATGGAATGGCACAGAAAAAGAGAATGAAAGAAATATGGGCACAGTGGAAGGCAAATGTGCTTATTCGCAAGTAATAACAATACCTTGCCATATTCCTGGATTCGACATCTCACTGGTAGTAGAGAGATGCTGCCTCTGTTTTCCAGGGTAGTAAATGAGAAGTTGTGGTACAAAAAATGGAAACTAATCATCGTCGCTAAGGTACTGACTTCATGATAGTTCCTGTAGTGTGCATTTTGAAGTAATTTTTGTATAGTGTGTAATTTGTGTAAATATTGTCAGTGGCTGGGAGTGATAAATGAATGAACAGTTTACAGTAACCTTTCAAATTGTAGAAAAAAAAATCTGATACACATTGATTCGTGAGGACAATGTTTTTACTGTGTAAAAAAAAGTCACTTCATGTGGGTGATCTTTTATACCGAAGGGGTCAGGTTTGTTACTGAATTGGACAATTTGGGTACTGGTAATATTAAACGGCTAATTTTGTGTACCACGTCGGTGCAAGAGTTTGTATTTCGTGTGGTCTTCTCTAATTCTGCGTCTGTACTCTGCAAGCCACCTTATGGCAGTCGTGGAGGGTACTTTGTGTATCAGTGCGTTACATTTGGAGTCGTATTTGGCTTGTGGAATGTTAGGTCATTGTTCGCGCTTTCAACTTCATTGGAACTCTTTGGGATCAATAACTGTTTCTAATTTAGTCACTCAATGCTTTAAATGAGGTATTCTAGTGCTCTTCCACTCGTAAGACATTGTTTCGAGAATAATATTTGCATGCTGCGATTTCTTTTTTCTGTTGAATCCTGTGGAAATGTAAAGGCAAATGGTTTCGTTGAGTGTGTTTACACAAGAGGTATGTTACACTGTACATAATTTAAACAAACACAGAAAAAATTAAATCCCTGTAGAAGGACGCAGGCTTTTCCTTTTCGCGGTATAGATGAAACCATATCATCGCGAGAACCATATCACAATTTCATGATGTTCTTACATATTAACGAATTTATTTTTAATAAAACCTTATCCCAAATATTATATCTTAATAGTTTCCTTTCTTAACTCTAAATACCTGACATCGTAAGTCAATGCACTAGTTAATTCCGTAAGTTAAATCTCATCAGTTTGAACGATGATAGAACAAATTTTAAAAAAATCTGTAGATAGTACCTGTCTACTCTTGAACGTACAATATAAAATACTCAGTGGATAATGTTGGAAAATTTCCGCTTTTCGCGTATGACACTGCGGTGTACAGAGAAATTGCAAACGCTGTAAAATTATAGCGAAATGCTATAACATCTTCGAGGGATAGTCGCGTGGTGCACAGTTTGGCAGTCACGAATGATCCGCGGAAGGAACGTTTCTTGGTAAACCTCCTTGTGGGATAAAATCTTTCTAATTTATCCAACAATCTTTTCACGAGATACCTGTAAGAGGTAGCGGTACATTAGTGGATTCTTCTCGGAACGTACGCTCTCAGAATTTTATCAGCAAACTACACTGTGATGTAGCAGCATTCTGCATGACAGTGTGGTTTACTGATAAAGTTCCGAAAGCGTACGTTCCTAGAAGAATGAAGGAGGCGGTAAGATAACGCTCCCTCCTGCGAGAATCCCGTTAAAGGTCCATGAAGATATAATTAGAGAGATGCGAACCCATATGGAGGCCTAACAGCAATTGATCTTCCCGCGAACTATTCGCGAGTGGAACAAGAACCATGGAACAGCAATATACGAAGTACCCTCCGCCACACACTGCAAGGTGGTTAGCATAATATAGATGTAGAGGTAGATTTCGACGTAGATGTAGAATCCCTCTCTAGCAACGTCTGCCGCTGGAATTTACTTGTCCGAAACGCTTTCGCATTTACTATATGAATGTGTAACGAAACGTGATGCTCTTCTTCAAATCTTCTCTATTTTTTTGTATCATTCCTGTCTGGTACAGATAGCAGACTAACGAGCAATATTCACGTATTCGTCGAACGACTGTTTCCGTGAGCAACGATGTAAAATATTCTTCCTAAGAATCTCAATGCGGCATCTGTCTTTCGCGTGATTGGTTTTGTGCGATTAAATCGCACTTCACGTGTACTCCCATTTGTTTAAAGGGGGTAGGACGTCAAATAGGCCAACATGGAGCAGGAGAGGCACCACAGGACATTTTAACTTCCACTGTCTATACTTTTACAAACAAATTCATAAAACTTTGTCAGCCTGACCAGAAAGGATTCAGGATTCACACTCTTGGCAGTGGAAGTTCAAAAACGTAACAATTTTGTTTTTTTTATGTTTGAAATTTCATCATTTTTTCACTTACTATTGGCTGCATTTGTTACTATACGTACACTTTTCTTCATAAATAGGAGAAATTATTCGACGAATTTTGCACAGCATACAAACCATACTTACAGGGGTATGAAACTCTAGAATTTCTTTAGTTTACAAAAAAATGAATGAGCTGTTATATTTTAAACTTCATGTTTAGAAAAAACTCAAATTCTACAGCTTATTATCTGAATTTTTATCGCAGTTTTTAATAGATTTGGAAAATTTTAGAGTTTCATACACCTGTGAGTATGGTTTGTGTGCTGTGCAAAATTCATCGAAGAATCTCTTACTTATGAAGAAAAGTGTACCTATAGCAACACATGCTGGCAATAGTAAGTGAAAAAATTATGAAATTTGACATGTAAAAAAAAATTATTTTGCTATGTTTTTGAACTCCCACTGGTACGAGTGTGAATCCTGAATTATTTCTGGTCATGCTAACAAAGTTTTATGAATTTGTTTGTAAAAGTATAGACAGTAGGAATTAAAATGTCCTGTGGTGCCTCTCCCTTAATAGTCGTGACTGCTTTCAGTTATTGTTCTCCACTCGTGTAGTCATAAAATAAATTACCTGTGTACCTATTTATCAGAAATAAGCTACATTTGTTTATCTTTGGAGTCTGCTACCGTTTGCTGCACGAAGCGACGATGCTCTGTAGACCTTACTGCAATTTTCTAGCGTTTTCAGTTTCTCTGTATATTACAGCGTCATATGCGAAAAACATAATGAAATTTTCGACCTTACCCACTGGGCACTTTACAATGTATATTCACGAGTAGATAGCTACTATCTATTGAATTTTTTCATTCATGCTATCGTATTTTAAACTGATCAGATTTCATTTTAAGCAGTTAACTCGTACTTTGACTCTTGAAGTCAGGTATTTATTACTAAGTAAGAAAATTGTTAATAAATAATATTTGCGGTTAGGTTGAGTTAAAGATAGATTCGGTGACATGTAAGAACGTCATGAAATTGTGATATAGTTGTAGCGATGATGGGTTTTCAACTATATCACGTAGAAGAAAAACCTGCTCCTTCCACACAGATTTAACTTTTTCTACGTTTCTGTAAGTCGATCTCGGTCAATGCCCAGACGACTCCTTTGACAAATAATCGACCGACTTCTTTTCTCATTCTTCATTTTTCCCGTCTGTAATGTCTGTAGTCAACGAACTGCTTACGAACGACAGCCTTCCTTACCAACGACAGCGTTGGATATGCGTCTAAATTATGTGTAGATATGGGCTTACGAATTCAACTGCCTCAACCTAATATTTGCGACATCGTTTCCTCAAACTGTTCGTCCTTACCCTACAAATTTTCTTATGAACTCGCGGGTAAAGAAATACTTAAGTGCAAATTCTGGTATCGCCATATGGCGTGCCATTGTGTTTTGCCCATTATTATGTGTATTCATAATGAGTTCGTTGTATGAGATGCAATGTTTTGACGTATATGCAGTGTAAAATCGTCGGCAGTCCTGAAAGACTGACAATCATTACATTACCATGATGACCATGACTGGACATTAATCGAAAGACACGCAAATTTATTCCACCGATTGTGACTCATCTCAGATGGAGAATGACCCTGGTATTCAAAAGGCACAGAGCAAAGTGACAAACAGCTTCACCAGGTCAGCATTGAATGCAGTAAGGGGCTGCAATCAGAAACGATAGTTTCTCAGCCAGTGTTGAAGTGCAAGAAGAGATACTCTTGCGAGCATGGAAAATAACTTGACAAGACGCAGCGTTATGTCCTCATCCTCTAATACAAGTGTATAACTGTTGCTATAAATGCAGAATCCATGTCCACAACTTCCACACAACATACATTTTTTTCTGTTGACTGGGTATGCACACTCTTCAGTTGATATTTACGTCAAATGAAACTACGAGGGCTGTCCAGAAAGTAAGTTCCGATCGGTCGCGAAATGTAAATCACTGGGAAAACCCGATAAAGTTTTGTACAGGTGTGTAGGGCAGTGTCTCTAGAATGCCCGTCGATCTTGTCACGTCGCTCTTCTCCGTTCTGAGTGAACATTGACCATGTAAATATGCGTATGGAATAGCGTCTCCCGCCAAATAAGAGGGCCTGGTTTGAGATTTCGCCTGTGTCATGCAGCCCACATAACACAACCGTCGAGCAGTTCCTTCTTCATGCCCATTCTCGGCCGCACACTGCAGGGGCAATGAAGACGCTCCTGCAGCGTCTCCGATAAGAAGTGTTTGATCACCCACAATACAGTCCGTAATTGGCTCCCCTTGAGTCTCATCTCTGCTCACAAGAACCGCTGGCTATGAAGACAAAATTTTTCCACAGACAACGAGCTGCAGACCTGTGCATGTAACTGGCTGAAAGCACAGGCGGCTGCTTTCTACGACGAGGATATTGGAAAGTTGATACAACACTACCCAACACTCGAAGTGGCGACTACGTAGAGAAGTAGGTGGAAGGTGTACCTAACTGTTGCAAATCAAACGTTTCTGGTTTTCACTGTGGTTTCCATTTCGCGACCGATAGGAACTTACTTTCTGGACAACCCTCGTATATGGTTCCAGATATCTTTTCAAGTCACAGATATCTATAATGAAGTGACGAATGAGAATTTACACTTAATTTGGACTGAGGAAGGAGGCGTGCTAGAGTGGTCTGTGCAGTTGTGTAGAGGCACTGTGCCAGGGTGGCGTAGTGGTTAGCGCATCTGCCTCGTGAGCAGGAGACACGAGTTGAAATTCCAGCTTTGGTACAAATTTTCATTCGTCGCTTCACTATACGTATATATGTCACCATATTTGCCATGCCTCTCGCAAAGAGCAGCAGTGCGTTCATTACATTGAACTATTAAGTATTTTTCAGTCGATGCTTACATAAACTGTTTAGTAGTTTTACTGGTATCTACTGATTATTCATTGCCAGTAGCACATAAATACTTCCATTTGCCAACATGTACTGTATTTATAGGCTACAAAGACTTGTCAGTGAAAACTGGTACAACCATGAAACAGATCACGTAACCACTGACTGAAAAACCATTATGCAGAGTAAATTGGACCTCAATCGCCACCATTGCGAAAGTTGTCCGGAGATACAATTTTAGTATCAGGACGTGTGGTGCCTCGTAGCTCTTACAGAATAGCTGCATTTCGTTTGTTTGCTTACCCACATTTATCTTTGTATGTGTGTATTGCATTGAAAATATCTGCACAACAGTGCCAATGACCATAGTATACACTGTGTATTTTTGTAATATATTGATTATTTCTTGCTAGTGTAGTGTTATCTTGAAGCTGTGAGAAAGGAGGACAGGCGTTCCAAGGCGCGGAAGCAGAGACGATGCTGAGGGCAGACGAAACTAGGACAGATATTGTTACATGAAGCAAACCGTAAGGGGAAAGCCTTGCGAAAATGCAGACGCCCCCAGACGCGGTCCCAGGGCGTTAGTTACTCTTGAAGGAATTAACATCTAACTTCATATGTCGTCTAGACGCTGTAGTACTTTGTCACCGTAGAACTTTGTAACCAACAGGCACAAACTAGTTATAAAGCCAGCTTGATACCATCCCTGAGAACAGCAACGTCAGTAGACTCACAAAGATTTGAAAGAGAGCGAAAACGCCAAAAACTGTTGACCTAGCAGTCCCTACTCCGGGGAGCCCGAGGGGCGGGGCTAAATGACGTATACGAATAATGTTGCAAGCCTTATTTGGCAGAGCAGTTACGTTTAGCTTTCAGCTGAACAATTTTGATACCAAATACGGACTTAGTTAGTGCAACTGCATTAACATCCCCGCCTTAGGACCAGTAGAGGGGACCTAACTAAACCGTGATTGGCTGGCACCTGCAAGAGACCTATGGGATTGGCTGGATGGCTTTAAGTGTGGAAAACAGTGCCCCCTCGCGACTCTTTAAAACCCCTTGATTCTGCATTTTGGCAGAGTTCTCAGTCAGACGGTCTGGGTGCCGAATCCGCGTCCGTCGACTCCAGCCTCGGTCCAGCTCCGCGTAAGTCTGCTCTCTCTCTCTCTCTCTCTCTCTCTCTCTCTCTCTCTCTCTCTCTCTCTCTTGGAGTGCCTCAGTGAACAGTGTCACATTCATTATGTGTTCTTTTGCAACCAAGTTGTTGCCTTAAGAGGCTGCTGGTGTTTGCTACTGTGGTTAGCACTCACTCCTGGGACTTCTGCACTAGCGTCTTTTGTAACAGTGTTATTCATGCTTTTTCTAACCCCAGAACTAGCCTCCAGTGTATTAGTTAGTCTGGAATAAACAACTATTTCAAAACCCTGTTTGTGCAAGAGTCTCCACAACGAGTTACCTACCGAGTCTCACTACCTGCATTTCTAGTAAATGTCTGTAGCAGTGTTGGCTCAGATAGAAGAAAACAATCAAATGCATTCACTGTGAATTGTCCTTCTGCCTTCTGCTCTGTACCGCTCGGGAGCACAGACTGACCAACAACCCCTTTTTCCCTCTCCCACCTATGTCAGGACACGACATCTTGTGTGGAAGGCAACTCCTTCCATCCAAACACGGTGTTTGGTGTTTGAAACAGCAACGGCTACTTTGCTCTTCGCCCTCAAGCTTCCATTCATTACAGCTAGATTCAAAATTGTATCTGGGGCAGTGTTAGTCTACACTAAGTCTGAGACGCAGTAATATGAATAGGTCTACTGATGAAGAACTAGGCGACAAGAACCTCACATGAAATGGTGGACCAAATGTAATGGAAGAGCAGAAGAAAGTCGCTGTTGCGGTAGAGAGGGCAATAGCATTGAATGCCTGCACTCCTGTAACTAACATTAACCCGAAAGTCCGTATGCCATTATGATCCTGGTTTTAATGCCATTAAATAATACCTCATTACATCAAATTTGACCCACAGGTATGCAGTGAGATTGAGATGCTTAAGGTTTGCAAGTAGCAAGGATTTTTGCATAGGGCAACGGAAGGAAAGAGGATGGCAACCAGAGTTAAGACAAAACTGAAATGAGAATCCCCACCGCATACTTCATGCATCTACTAAATTTATACCAAAACAAATCGTATCTGATAGAAACTATTTGTGCAATGTAAATGTTTTGCCATCTATGCCTTGAGCTACATAATAATCCGAAAATCGCTGAGTTGTGTGTAGCAGCAATTATCCCGATGATCCCGTCTCTGCTGGTACGTGTCTCGAAGACCTAGTCTTCCCGGCATTGCTGATATTCTTACTTAATATACGAGGGCTGTCCAGAAAGTAAGTTACGATCGGTCGCGAAATGGAAACGACTATGAAAATCCGATGAAGCTTTGCAAAGATGTGTTGGGCAGTGTCTCTAGTATGACTCTAGGTAGAATTATGTCGCTCTTTTCATTCCTGAGCTCTTAGTGAGCGCGTAAAGATGTTATAGAAAATAGTGTCTCCCGCCAAGTACGAGGGCCTGGTGAGAATTTTCCCCTGAAGCTATGCAACCAACATTACATAACTGTCGTGCGGTTTCTGCTTCAAGACAATTCTCAGCCTCATTCTGCAGGGGCAATGAAGATGTTCCTGCATCGTTTCAGTTGAAAATGTTTGGTTGCCCACAATACAGCCCGTAATTGTCTCCCACTGAGTTTCATCTCTGCTCAAACGAACCGCTGGCTATGAAGACAATATTTTGGCACAGACAACGAGCTTTAGGCCAGCGTAGAGAATTGGCGAAAAGCACTGGCGGCTGCCTTCTATGATGAGGCTATTGGAAAGTTGGTACAACGCTACGACGAATGTCTGAGTCAGAACGGCGACTACGTAGAGAAGTAGCTGAAAGGTGTAGCTAACTGTTACAAATGAAACATTTCTGATTTTCACTGTGATTTTCATTTCGCGATCAATCGTAACTTACTTTCTGGACAGCCCTCGTATTTGTAATCACAGCTCAAGGCAGGTTTCTTTACCCCAGCTCCGAATGCAATTTAAATGGCCAGGATACGTTTGTAGAACATTGTTCTTGAGTTAAGACATATGGAGGTATGGAGCGAATGATTCACTCCCAACCATACTCAGGCGTAATATAATGAGCAATATTTATGTATATATAACATGTTTCTTCTGTAAACACATCAACGGACCATTTTCCTTTACGTTAAATATGGACAACCATCAGTTGTAGAATGGAAAGACGGCAATGAAAATTTGAGCCGGACCAGGGATCAAACCCAGATTTCCCGCTTATCGCGAGCGATCGCCTTACCACTTGGTTACCCGAGCACGACTCATGACCAGACTCAAACTTCCATATGTGTCGCGAGCCATGTGTCTACAACCTGTACTCGTACACCAATTATGTGTATTCCCGTACAGTGGAGACATTTTACTTGAAAGTCTCTTGCCCGTTGTTGGCGAGTACCACAAATACTAAATAAGATATTGCAGTGCCTGTGTTATTCCGAATTACGATGCAATGTTGCTTCGGATATGCATGCATGTCCAAAGGAACAGGCAATGCGACGACTACAGCCATTATGGCGGCCAAAGTGGCCGTGTGGTTAAAGGCGCTGCAGTCTGGAACCGCAAGACCGCTACGGTCGCAGGTTCGAATCCTGCCTCGGGCATGGATGTTTGTGATGTCCTTAGGTTAGTTAGGTTTAACTAGTTCTAAGTTCTAGGGGACTAATGACCTCAGCAGTTGAGTCCCATAGTGCTCAGAGCCATTTGAACCAACTACAGCCATTATGAAATACGTTACACGCATTCGCAGTTGCGAATATGTGCGACAGTCATCTGTATAATGGAATGACGACTATGAAAATTTGTCACCATAATGATATGGACCTGTATTTCAGTGTTTTGCTCCTATTGCATGCATATCCGAGGGAACATCGCATCGGAATAATTCAGGCACTGTAATATCATATGTATCCTCCGACACCGGGCAAGCGGCTTACAAGTAAAATATCTGCCCTGTGCGGAAATATACGTAATGGATGCACGAGTTGAGATTGCACATACATGGTTGACGACATATGAAAGTTTGGGTCCGGCCGTGAGTTGTGTTTGGGTAACTAAAAGTTAAGGCGACCACTCACAATCAACGGGAAATCCGGATTCGAGTCCTGGTGCTGCACAAAAGTTAATTGTCGTCATTCCATTCTACAGCTGATGTTTGTCCATATTCGCCACTGTGAATACACGTAATGTATCTCATAATGGCTATTGTCGCCGCAGTGCCAAAGTAACATTGCACCGTAATTCAGCATAACAAAGCCTCTGCAATTTGTCTCTGCATTCTCACCGGATTCAACAGACAAAAGAAAATTTTAGCAAATAATTATTAACTCTGAAACACCGTCTTTCGAGTGGAAGAGCACTGAGATATGTTGTTTTGAAGCCATGAGTGACTAAGTTAGAAATAGTTACTGATCTCCACGTGTTCCAAAGAAGCTGAAAGAGCGAACAAATGCCTAACCCACGCCAAATACGACTGCAAAATGAATCACAGAGTGAAACATAAATATCTATGGCCTGACAGAACCACGTTTTGTACAATCGCGTAAATTCAGCGCAGCTGTTCAAAACCAGCAATAATTTCACCATAATCCAGAAACCTGAACGAAGTTGTTGGATGTGTCTGTTTCAACATCACATGAGGAAAATCGGCACGTTCAGTCGTCACAGGAACAGGAAACGAATTGCATATATGTCTTGGTCATGAGGTCTCACAAAACGAATTCTGCCACCTAGCGTTCTTACAGGCCAGGTGCAGTCTGAGCTGGCACAGCATGCCGATTCACTGGGTGCACAAAAATATGGAAACATTAAAAACATAACGCACTGCCACAGCTAAAACGCTGTAGAAAACCTGGTGTAATTCAAAACAGCGTCCAGCCGTCTTGGAATGGATATATACGGGTTCTTACGGTTTTCAGGGGAATCTGATAGCCATATTCCTGCAAAATAGTGGGAAGATCATGTAACGATGATGGAAGTGCACAGCGATCACGTATCCTTCTCTACAAATTACACCACAAAGGCTCAGTAATATAGAGATCTGGTGTCTGTTGTGGCCCGGTGAGATGCAACATCCTTTCACCCACAAAACCATTCTTGGACGACTCGAACGGGGACTCTGTTGTCTTGAGACACACCAGCACCATTCAGGAACAAACATTTTACCATGCGATGGACCTGACCGGCTAAAATGGACACATAATCCTTAGCAGTAATCTTACCTTGAAAAGTAACCATGAAACCCATGGCATAACATGATATGGCTGCCCAAATCGTCACCGAACCATGCCGTATTTCACTCTTGGGCCATAAAGTTGATGAGAATTAGGGGACTGTGTGAAACAAGACTCATTTGACCAAATAACTTTCTTCCATTGCTCCATAGTTCAGGTTTTGTGACTTTTGCGCCACATTTTCTGTTACTGGCATTTCTATCACTGGTTAGTGGTTTCTTAACTCCAGTTAACCCTGCAATTTCCTGCTTGTGGAGCTCCCGCTGTGTTGTATTTGTACTGAAGGGGTTCACGAGTGCGACATTCAGTTCTGCAGTGGTTTTTGCAGCTGTCGTCCTCTTATTTTTCGTCACAATACTCTTCAGTGATCGTTTGCCCCGTCCATTTTCGTCAGTGGCTTAGTGGATGATGTTTTTCAGCTTTTCCCGTATAAATCTTCGATATGGTGGCTGCTGAAACACCAAACGTTTCGGTTCCTTTGATTACTGAAGCACTCGTCAGACGAGCACTAACAATTTGCCGATGTTCGAATTCACGTAGCTGCGATATTATGAGCCCACGGCTACACAGAACACAGTTTCAACCACCACTAAGACTTGCAACGCACTGGGGACAGTGCACAGGTGCCCTTCGTGGTCGATACAACAGCGCCATCTGCGGGTTTGACTAGTATCTGCATTTATGTCAAAGCATTTCTTACGGAGTTCCACATTTTCGTCTAACCCCTGTATCTTGTAGTTTCCATCCAGCAAGAGCTGACGGATAGGGGACTATAGATATTTGAGACTAACAAGGAACCGTCTGGCGCACACGAACACATGGCATAGAAATCGTTCACGATAAAGCAGACGTCTTTCAACATCATAATACTCTTTCATCTGTGGATTCTTGGATTACTCTGTGTTTTTTAGTGTTTTACTTTCTGTTAATACTATATTAGTCTTTTCTGCTGTTTAGAAAATATTTTCTCAGAAATAATTGGAGTTTAAAGACTGACTAAATCATAACTACTTTGTAAATCTGTCATGAGTGACCGCAGACCACGGATCCAAACTGAAAATATCACTGAGCAACCTCTGCAATTTTGTCAGTCGACTTCGTGTTCACCTTGTAGGTATTCACGAACTTCCTTACATTTATATTTCATAAAACTAATATTTCTCCTCGCAATGACGTAATAATTTCACAGGATGTAGCTACAGAATGAAAATAAGTACTCATGGCATCTTTTGGCAAGATGGTTCAAATGGCTCTAAGCACTATGGGACTTAACATCTGAGGTCATCAGTCCCCTAGACTTAGAACTGCTTAAACCTAACTAACCTAAGGACATCACACACATCCATGCCCGAGGCAGGATTCGAACCTGTGACAGCAGCGCCTAGACAGCAGCGCCTAGAACTGCTCGGCCACAGCGGCCGGCTTTTGTGAAGAATTTCAGCAATTTTGTTAAAGTGTCCGCAATAGCATTACAGTATACCAGAGAGCACTTCTTGTTCATATATGTTGTTCTCAACAGTTTATCCAAAATTCGGTACAGAAACCGAATTATATAGAAAAAATAATCCGTGGTGAGATATTTTAAAACTTCATATTCTAGTGCCTCATGAGGGAAAGAAAAACTAATGTTTCAAGTTACAATTTGTGCGTGCTGATTACAATAACGTGCAGTACTGCAGAAACGAAATACCACGAGCACAGCAAGCAGAGCAGAATTAAATACTTCCTTCTTCACAGAAGACATTCAAGACCTCAAGCTTGCATTATAGGAAATAGCTTCTCAGAAAAATTTACGACCTCATTACAAGAAAATGTGTCCACAAGTAGACGCAAAAAATTTCTGCAGGAGGTGGTTTTTCTTAAAAGGTTACGTGACCAGACGAAAAGAACACTTCATTACAGCGGACTCCTGAGAACTGCCCGTTTATTATTACCTTTTTTCCCCCGTATAAGAAGCACGTATAGGACCAGGGCAAAAGACAGCGGCAGACGGTCGATCACGTGACTTGGGGAGAAGGCGCGGGTGGCTCCGAATAACTGGGCTTTATGACACGGAATAAAATCCCGAGTGCTGGGCTGGGAGGAGTCGTAGAATAATATATACCTCGCCTTATGCACGGAATACATGTAAAACCAACTATAAAAGACAATAAATCTCGGAAGGAAGGAGTGCGGCTCGCAGGGTCTATTCATCGACGGAGCACGGCACGTCCGCAGGTCAAAATGTAAGAGGACAATGGTAATGGAACTCAAGAAATGCGGACTCCAATACAATATTTAGTGTTATTTCGTGCAGAAGGTAATATAGTAAAGAGAATATTGAATTATGTAGTAGGTCAAAGGCTGTTTGGGAGAGGGGGGAAAGTAATATCACGTGACGCAATGTCGACTCTCTGAATAACTTATTCCGTTGTTCCCTTTTATGATATCTCCGAACTGGCGGAGGCAACCTTCATTGACTTTTTCGTAAATTAATGTTTAGTGCAGCTTCAAAGCTACGGTCGGATACAGTCGTATAATCGTAGCAGGAAATAATGATAAAAGTTCTCAGCGTAAGTTATAAGAAGCTTAGTAGGAAGATGGGATAATGGTAGATAATCCGACATGACGTCGACAACGTTGTCTCAAGCAACCCGAACAGAGTTTGAGAAGCGAAAGAATTAGGCGTCGCATTGGTGAAGCAAGTACTTTGGCATTCAATGGCTTAGGTCAATCACTAGAACATATCTTATGGCGACACATACACTTGATCGCTCCGTTCCTATCCTCCCCCTCCAATGAACTCAATTTCTCCAGTTTTCTAGTACCTAAAAATGCTTCACCGAAAGCAAAGAAAATTACTTTTGCTTGTTTCCTTGTGAGCTCTTAAAAGTATGTGTCGTAGATATCAAGGGATCGAGCACTTGTACCTAATCACATTTACAATTAACTTCTTCCATAGTTAATTTTATGTGAAACAATTCCTGTTCAGTTATATTTCACCGTTCAATAACGGAATTAACTGTAACTGAATAGTATAGTACCTCTTTTTGGAGAAGGCTTACTATGTGCGTCATGATGGTTGTTCCTTTCCATTAATCGATACCATCCAACATCAGAAATTTACTGGCACACAGACATAAAGTGCAAATTCTGATCCAGAATATGATTTCGCGTACCTACAAGTGCGTTGGTATACCAGGAAACACTGACTACGTAAATTCGCTTAAAAATGTGAACAAAACACACACACACACACACACCAGCTGTCAACTTTGAATACTATACTAGTTGTGGCCCTCAGCCAATGAATACCAGTCACATACTTTTGGATTTCAAGGTTGGAATTACTTACTACTCAAACAATTGGAGCCTCGCGTTTTTGTAATATGCATAGAATAAATATTTAATTCTGTAAAAATTTTGTAAATATCTGGACTGTTATAAAAACAACTTGTAAAATGGTAGGAAAGTAAATGAAAGAAAATATTATATTTTCCTAAGCTTTGTTGGGGCAGTGAATAATAATAGCGAGGAACAGGGAGAATGACTGTAATTTAGAAGCACATCTTTGACACTAATTGCAGCGCTGTATCAGTTTCAAATAATGTTTCGATACATCAGACTTTAATTACAAGCATTAAATGGTTTACAGTACTCAAATACTTCGCACACGTGTTAAGTCACTGTGCCTTCCTTTTTAAATAACGAAATCAATTTATTTGTGGCCTAAGTAATATAGTGTATCATTATTCTTAATCACTCAGTGACGTACACTATGTGATTTTAAGTATCCAGACACCTGCCTGAAAATGAGTTAAAAGTTCGTGGCGCACTCCATCGATAATGCTGGAATTCACTGTGGTGTTGGACCATCCTTAGCCTTGATGACAGCTTCCACTCTCGCAGGCATAAGTTCAGTCAGGTGCTGTAAGGTTTCGTGGGGAATGGCAGCCCATTCTTCACGGAGTGCTGCACTCAGGAGAGGTATCTATGTCGGTCAGTGAGGCCTGGCACGAAGTCGGCGTTCCAAAACATCCCAAGGGTCTTCTATAGGATTCAAGTCAGGTATCTGAGCAGGCCAGTTCATTTTAGCGATGCTATTGTCGTGTAACCACTCCGCCACAGGTCGTGCATTATGAACAGGTGTTCGATCCTGTTGAAAGATGTAGTCACCATTCTCGTATTTCTCTTCAACAGTGGAAAGGAAAAAGGTACTTAAAACGTCAAAGTAGGTCTGTGCTGTGATAGTGCCAAGCAAAATAACAAGAGATGCAAGCCCTCTACATGAAAAACACGACCATGCCATACCACCACCGCCTCCGAATTTTACTGTCGGCACTACATACGCTGGCAGATGACGTTCACCGGGTATTCGTCATACCCATAACCTGCCATCGGATCTCCACTTTGTGTACCGTGATTCGTCACTCCACAGAACGGTTTTTCACTGTTCAGTAGTCCAATTTTTACGCTCCTTACACTAAGTAAGGCGTTGTTTGGCATTTACCGGCGTGATGTGTGGCTTGTGAGCAGCCGCGCAACCATAAAATCCAAGTTTTCTTGCCTCCTGCGTAACTGTCACGGTACTTGCAGTGGATCCCGATGCAGGTTGGAATTCCTGTGTGATGGTCTGGATAGATGTTTGCCTATGACACATTACGAAACTCTGCAACTGTCGGCGGTCTCTGTTAGTCAACAGACGAGGTCGGTCTGTACGGGTTTGTGCTGTGCATGTCCCTTCACATTTCCACTTTAATATCACATGGGAAACAGTGGACCTAGGAATGTTTAGGAGTGCGTTAATCTCGCGTACAGACGTATGACACAAGTGGCACCCAATCACCTGATGACTTTCGAAGTCCGTGAGTTGCGCGGAGCGCCCCACTGTGCTCTCTCACGATGTCTAGTGACTACTGAGGTCGCTGATATGGAGTACCTGGGAGTAGGTGGCAGCTTAAAGTACCTAATATGAGAAACGTATGTTTTTGAGGGTGTCCGGATGCTTTTGATTACATAGTGTATTACTTGAATTTCAGTATTAATTAATTAAGATAAGATGAAGATAAAGGAAATATGAAACTTTCTGACAGAGTAAGATTGTGTGCCGAACCGAGGTTCAAACCTGGGACCTGTGCCTTTCGCATGCTGTTGTGCTACCGACTGAACTATCCAAACAAGATACACAACCATTCCTCACAGCTTAACTTCCGTCTAGTATCTGTTCTCTCGCAAGGCATGCAGGAGAAAGACTATACTCTCAAAATATCCGTAAGATCGCTGGCTCGTTCAGGAAATATATTTCACTTATTAACAATGCTGGAATTAGATGAATTGAATTTGATGCTTCTAGATTGTGCGTCCGATGTTGCAATTGTTGTTTCTCAGATTAATAGTGTGGCATCCCAGGTTTCAGACGTACGCAGCGTGACCACAGACTACAAGATAATAAAATTACGGATTGTAAACGCGTGTACACTGTTCCACTCCGTATTAAGCACGAAACTTTATTTGAATATTTCATTGTGCAACACAGTTTATTCAGTTACTTGCAGTACATATCTTTTTATCCTATGCTCCAAGGAGTTTGGGATGTGGTCTATTAAAGAAAGAGTCACGGATTTTTTTAAGCCAGCTGTCCCGGCAGTCTGCCAGTGGCTCAAAGGGTATCGGTATCCCAGTTAGGAACAATTTTGGGATGAGCTTACAGTTATCAGTTGTCCCAGACAAATATTAAAATTTAGCGTAAGTGCTTAACCATTTAACGTTACAGAATTGTTAAGGCTTTCGTGGCCACTTGTTGACAAACTGCCTATTGGCTTCTGTCTCGGGTTCTTCGGCCGACGTTCATCTAATGATTTTTCTGACGTTTCGCCAGCACGAGTGGCTGGCATTGTCAAAGCTTCACCCTCCATTGCCGGTGGTGAACTGGAGCCGAGCTCGCGGCCGCAGACTATATGTACCTGGCGCGCCAACGTCCGAGGGCTTCTCCGCGGTCATTTCCGGTGCGGTTCTCCTCTTGCTACCTGCGACGGTCGTTCGCTAAAGTACGGGAAGCCAGGATCCGTTTACCTTAAGGCTTTCCTCTTTCTTGTTGAAACTTTTCTCGTGTTTTTGTATTTCTACAGCTTCTCTAAACAAGCACGTGTGATAGTGCTTCTCTACAGCCAGAACTTCCGTGTCGGCGAACGTTTGGTCTCAATTAAAATGAGTAACCTGCTCGCAGTCAATTGTTCACTCGCTCACTGACGGTGCTGACTGCGAAAGGGAATAGTTTTCAGAGTGTATGCAGAACTAGTGAATTCCGTCGTACAACATTGTTTCACTGTGAAAAATCGTTCTACCATGTCTCCTTCCAGTCATCACACGAACGGCTAGTGAGATAAATCATCACGGAACAGTAACGAAGCAAAACTGCTTGACGGTGGGATAAGTATCTGGACTGAAGGAAGGACTTGCGAAATTCCACGCTGATTATGATGCCCTTCTATCAACACTTTGTAATAGATAGCCGTACGGGTACGATGGGTACGAAACAATTAGGATAAATGCGTAGGTCACTCCCGTTTTCAAGAACGGTTATCGCACTTACCCACATAATAGTAGATCTATACCGCTAACGTTTACCTTTTGTAGCCTTATGAAGCATGTTTTATGCTCATGCTTTTCATTGGAGAACGAAAGTCGTCTGTATAAGACTCAAAAGATTGAATAGACGTACATCACGTAAGACTCGGCTGGCTCTGTTCGCCCATGAGGTTCAGATCGTCGTAGACAACTAAATCTAGTTTAATGGCATGTTGTTCGTCTTCTGTATGGGGTTCTCTACATTTATACGCTATGGTTTAGAATACGCAATACTAACTTGCCGAGTATTAGACCAGATTACTGACTGAATTCAGGACAAATGGTTCCAATGGCTCTGAGCATTATGCGACTCAACTGCTGAGCTCATCAGCGCCTAGAACCGCTCGGCCACTCCGGCCGGCGAATTCAGGACATTCTTGCAATTACAACTCAACATGTTTTTCTGAATGTGACGAAATCGGCTGTTGTGAAAGCAATTTCGTTTGCACCTCAAGAGTGTGTAATAGGTCCATTAATGTTTACGGTATGTATGAATGAATGATGTGGCAGATAAGATCACAAGGTATATGAGGCGTTTCGCTGATGATTCTATCGTCTTCAGGAAGGCTGCACATTAGAAGCCTGTACCGAAATGCAGAAAAGTCAGCAGAGGATTGATGATTGGCGCACCTGCCTGACTTGGCCAGAATGGTGGCGATCTGCAGTGTAATGAACTCCGGAAATACTCCAAACAGCCAAAATCGCTAGTAAAGTATTTAGTTAGATGACCGGTTTCGGTAAGGCTACTTACATCTCCGGATCTTCAACGTAACGATCCATTCAAGCTCCGACATCAGCGCTTTGTATCGTGGTGTATTATAAATATTTGTGTGTTGTGTTCCACGACCCTTAAAGATACTTTTTTGATATGACACGCTAGAAAGAGCAAATGGAGGAGCTTGAATGAATTGTAAAGTAGAAAATCCGAAGATGAAACATAGTCTTAACGAAAGCGGTCATCTAAATAAATACTTAAATAGCGGTCTTGGTTTTTATGCAACTTTAATTGTAGCGTATTGCGAATAAATAAGCGAACAGTTACCGCTTGATAAAGCTATTGGTGCTAAAGAACTGGACACACTAACAAATGTAAACTCCATAGGTTTAACCGTCCGAACCGACATAAAGTGAAATGACCATATAAATACAGATGCCACCTGGGATTATATGTAACGATCTTCAGGGAATGTACTTCACAGGCGGAAGACGTAGCTTACAAAACTCTTGTAATACCGATTCTTGAATATTGCTCACCAGTCTTAGAGCGTGTCGGGGTGGTTTAATAGAAGAGAGAAGACTAAACGGAGAGTATCACTTTTCGTCACGGGTTCGCTTAGTGAGTGATGGCGTTACGGAGATGCTCAATAAACTTCTGTGGCAGACGCTACAAGAGAGGCGCTGTACATCAGGGAAAGCGCACGTTGTAAGAGGAGTTTGATAACGGATTACTTCTTCCCAGCCGATTCCCTTATAATGTCAACAACGAGAAAATGAAATGCGGAGGCTTTCCCACACAGCACTCGCGAAGGGACTAGTGTAGGGGTGAAACGACAGCGGTACCTGATGTATCCATGGCCAGAAACCTGGAAGGGTGGCTTGAGTAGTGTAGTTGTTGATGTAGATGACTACATGCTTTTATTGAAGAAGCTGTCAAGAAGAAACAGATGTGCCTTGTGAACAACAACAAAAAGCAGAATGGAGAATGTACTGTAACCTTGACTATAATTGTGAATTATACAAAACTGTCTTCACCATAATCACACGAGAAATATAGCATCCGCTGAAGTATGCAGGGAAAAGCGACGTTGTTAAATATGGTTCTACTCAGAAGAGGAGCAACCAGAATTAGGGATTATAAAGCAGTATACGTGTTCGTAGTAGTAGAATTGCTGTGTCAGTTGTATGTGTCGCGTTACAAACATCGTTCTCTGGGGCGAAGATACAAACCGACTGCTAGCTGAGGTGTAAGAACAGCATTTATCGACCACCAAAACACCTACGCTTTATGCACTGGCGGGTAATGACACGCGGTGACTAGGTACTTATCTGCCTTGTAACTGCCCACTGCTGCGTTGTCAACAATAGCCGCCACACATCGTTAAGAGCCTTCCAATGCTTTTCAAGCCACGAAGACCGCGAGGTATAGTTCTGTTGTATGTCCTACACTGTGCTTACCACCTACTCAAAACGTCTTGAAATAGTATTTTCAGCTGAACTGCTAAACCTAAAATAATAGGTTAGTAATGCGTAAACGCAGGCATCACTTATTATTGGATGATAGTATGATCAAAATTTGAGTTCTTCTGATTCTTAGTTTTGAATATTGCACCTAGCTAAGAGATAATGATTCATTCCAGATAAGAAAGTCTTCCGCAAGCGTCCCACAAAATGTGTTAATAGTTTTGAAAAGAGATGCTGCGCATCATTCTGCGTAAATTAAGTGTGTTAATGTACTATAAATCAATTCACGAGTGACAAACACTGTCTGTCTCACGTACATGAGGCTGAACTATATACACAAGTTACGTCATACCCCAAATTGCTCGTAGTTTTTAGATATTAGCAACATTACCAACGTAATGCCACGATGTTTTGGCTCTTATTACCACAGAACCACATCCGAATTAGCTCTATGGAAGTTGGCGGAGAGGAATCGCTCTGAACGAGGGCTGTTAATATTTCCGGCGTAGAAAGCAAACCTAGAACCAAAACGAAACGATGAGATATTAGTGATTTCTTCCAATAATCGGCTTATCCATATTGATATAATCTGCCCTTGGTTACCGTGATCTTAGTGGTCATGAGATATTTGGCCATGTCATTAGGCCTATGTCCATCTTACTCTGTGTTGGCGTAGAGTAATAGTCCCAGTTAGTAATAGAATTCCGACGCCAGTGGACTTTTACATGCTGTACCAATGTTTGTTCGGCGACTCTTGTCAATGAACATTGCTCTCTGCCCTCAAATAATCTTCGCTTATGTTTTCTTCATAATGAATTGTATCTGCCGTAACAGTTACGCGAAACAGCGACCCAAGAATCTACTTTTTTTTTCTTTAAATTGTAAGTTCCCTACTATGTGTTTCTGTACTCAATTAAGCCCAAATTTACCTCGACCTTTACAAATGGTCTACGTATTACCAAAACTATGCACTCACAGATTCATATTACACTTAAACTCGTATGGTAAGCGTCGACTAAACAGAACCTAATTTGAATTGAACTGTAACTGGTCTGAATACAACTTGTCTTTATATTAAATGCCCATCTGAAGGAAAAGCATTATCTGCCCCTGATTGAAATTTCCATTTACCTCACCCTTGCGTCTTGACAACATTGTTGCATATTTCTTGAAAGCACAACAGCAAACTGCAATCGGCTAAGCTAGATTTCTATTTTTAAATAAAATGCCGAAAATATTCAAACTGTCGCGTACCACATGAGCAATGTAGTAGAGTGTTATGATAAACCTTGTTCAAACAGTGGGATGGGGAAGTTAGTATCCCCATGAAACGTTATTCCAAGAAAATTTAGAAACTTGTGGTAATTTCTATGGGACCAAACTGCTTCTCTTATAAGAAAATATGACTAAAATATGTATTCTTTTCACATTTCCGTATATATATATAATCATATTCATCCTTGCCGTCTTTTACAATAAAGCTCTCTTCATCTAACAAATAAAATCACGCGTCACCGCAGCACTACTGAACACGTCCGTCACTTACCACACTCCAAAAGTAAGTATGTATCGGACTAAGCAAAGGCAAAGACTGCGCCGCAACAAGACGTGCACGTCGATAACTAACAAAATCAAAGTTACATGCCCTCCTTACAAAAATTCTCCCATTTCGCCTCAGATGTGCCTTACCAAGTAAGTATAAATGTAATAACTAATGACTTTATTCCGTATATTAAATGTATAGGGGTAATGCAGGAGCAGGTTTAATAATGAATAGGAAAATAGGAATGCGGGTAAGCTACTACAAAACAGCATAGTGAACGCATTATTGTGGCCAAGATAGATACGAAGCCCACACCTACTACAGTAGTACAAGTTTATATGCCAACTAGCTCTGCAGATGACGAAGAAATTGAAGAAATGTATGATGAAATAAAAGAAATTATTCAGATTGTGGAAGGAGACGAAAATTTAATAGTCATGGGTGACTGGAATTCGAGTGTAGGAAAAGGGAGAGAAGGAAACATAGTAGGTGAATATGGATTGGGGCTAAGAAATGAAAGAGGAAGCCGCCTGGTAGAATTTTGCACAGAGCACAACATAATCATAACTAACACTTGATTTAAGAATCATGAAAGAAGGTTGTATACATGGAAGAACCCTGGAGATACTAAAAGGTATCAGATAGATTATATAATGGTAAGACAGAGATTTAGGAACCAGGTTTTAAATTGTAAGACATTTCCAAGGGCAGATGTGGACTCTGACCACAATCTACTGGTTATGACCTGTAGATTAAAACTGAAGAAACTGCAAAAAGGTGGGAATTTAAGGAGATGGGACCTGGATAAACTAAAAGAACCAGAGGTTGTACAGAGACTCAGGGAGAGCATAAGGGAGCAATTGACAGGAATGGGGGAAATAAATACAGTAGAAGAAGAATGGGTAGCTTTGAGGGATGAAGTAGTGAAGGCAGCAGAGCATCAAGTAGGTAAAAAGACGAGGGCTAGTAGAAATCCTTGGGTAACAGAAGAAATATTGAATTTAATTGATGAAAGGGGAAAATACAAAAATGCAGTAAGTGAAGCAGGCAAAAAGGAATACAAACGTCTCAAAAATGAGATCGACAGGAAGTGCAAAATGGCTAAGCAGGGATGGCTAGAGCACAAATGTAAGGATGTAGAGGCCTATCTCACTAGGGGTAAGATAGATACCGCCTACAGGAAAATTAAAGAGACCTTTGGAGATAAGAGAACGACTTGTATGAATATCAAGAGCTCAGATGGAAACCCAGTTCTAAGCAAAGAAGGGAAAGCAGAAAGGTGGAAGGAGTATATAGAGGGTCTATACAAGGGCGATGTACTTGAGGACAATATTATGAAAATGGAAGAGGGTGCAGATGAAGATGAAATGGGAGATATGATACTGCGTGAAGAGTTTGACAGAGCACTGAAAGACCTGAGTCGAAACAAGGCCCCCGGAGTAGACAATATTCCATTGGAACTACTGACGGCCGTGGGAGAGCCAGTCCTGACAAAACTCTACCATCTGGTGAGCAAAATGTATGAAACAGGCGAAATACCTTCAGACTTCAAGAAGAATATAGTAATTCCAATCCCAAAGAAAGCAGGTGTTGACAGATGTGGAAATTACCGAACTATCGGTTTAATAAGTCACAGCTGCAAAATACTAACACGAATTCTTTACAGACGAATGGAAAAACTAGTAGAAGCCAACCTCGGGGAAGATCAGTTTGGATTCCGTAGAAACACTGGAACTCGTGAGGCAATACTGACCTTACGACGTATCTTAGAAGAAAGATTAAGGAAATTCAAACCTACGTTTCTAGCATTTGTAGACTTAGAGAAAGCTTTTGACAATGTTGACTGGAATACTCTCTTTCAAATTCTGAAGGTGGCAGGGGTAAAATACAGGGAGCGAAAGGCTATTTACAATTTGTACAGAAACCAGATGGCAGTTATAAGAGTCGAGAGACATGAAAGGGAAGCAGTGGTTGGGAAAGGAGTAAGACAGGGTTGTAGCCTCTCCCCGATGTTGTTCAATCTATATATTGAGCAAGCAGTAAAGGAAACAAAAGAAAAATTCGGAGTAGGTATTAAAATTCATGGAGAAGAAATAAAAACTTTGAGGTTCGCCGATGACATTGTAATTCTGTCAGAGACAGCAAAGGACTTCGAAGAGCAGTTGAATGGAATGGACAGTGTCTTGAAAGGAGGATATAAGATGAACATCAACAAAAGCAAAACAAGGATAATGGAATGTAGTCTAATTAAGTCGGGTGATGCTGAGGGAATTAGATTAGGAAATGAGGCACTTAAAGTAGTAAAGGAGTTTTGATATTTGGGGAGCAAAATAACTGGTGATGGTCGAAGTAGAGAGGATATAAAATGTAGGCTGGCAATGGCAAGGAAAGCGTTTCTGAAGAAGAGAAATTTGTTAACATCCAGTATTGATTTAATTGTCAGGAAGTCATTTCTGAAAGAATTCGTATGGAGTGTAGCCATGTATGGAAGTGAAACATGGACGATAAATAGTTTGGACAAGAAGAGAATAGAAGCTTTCGAAATGTGGTGCTACAGAAGAATGCTGAAGATTAGATGGGTAGATCACATAACTAATGAGGAAGTATTGAATAGGACTGGGGAGAAGAGAAGTTTGTGGCACAACTTGACCAGAAGAAGGGATCGGTTGGTAGGACATGTTCTGAGGCATCAAGGGATCACCAATTTAGTATTGGAGGGCAGCGTGGAGGGTAAAAATCGTAGAGGGAGACCAAGAGATGAATACACTAAGCAGATTCAGAAGGATGTAGGTTGCAGTAGGTACTGGGAGATGAAAAAGCTTGCACAGGATAAAAATGGTTGAAATGGCTCTGAGCACTATGGGACTCAACTGCTGTGGTCATAAGTCCCCTAGAACTTAGAACTACTTATACCTAACTAACCTAAGGACAGCACACAACACCCAGCCATCACGAGGCAGAGAAAATCCCTGACCCCGCCGGGAATCGAACCCGGGAACCCGGGCGTGGGAAGCAAGAACGCTACCGCACGACCACGAGATGCGGGCTGCACAGGATAGAGTAGCATGGAGAGCTGCATCAAACCAGTCTCAGGACTGAAGACCACAACAACAACATTAAATATTGCCTTCGTCATTTAGTAAATGAATCGAAAATGGAAATTCAGACACTTAGGTAACTGCGTTCTACAAAACAGCAAGTGAGCAAGAGAAACTTTTCCTTCGTTAATTTGCGACGCTCATTCCCATAAGCCCGTAAGCAACATTTATAGGATGAATGGAAGCTGCTAACAGGATTGGAGCCTAAGTAGGTAGGAGTGCTATTTTCGTGACTCCGGGGAGTTGGCAGCTCGTCTACGTAAATAATAACTTGGAGACAGTTTGCATCTAGCGTAGGAATTCCAACTGCGGTCGCTCTGGCTACGTGGAAATGACGGGTGCCCCATGGGACTTGGCAGGCAGTGGCAGCTTCTCGTGCCATTACTGAGTATTAGCGCCCCTCGAGAGTTCTCGGCCTACACTCCTACTTCATTTAGCGTATTTTTCAACTTATTCATTTGCTCCCAGCATAGAAAATAATCTTACGGTTAATGTCCTACATTTCTATGTTACTTTGGCTCTTTGGTCAAGTTGTTCCATTTGTTTGATGGCACTAATCTGAGTTTATTGAGTGTTTCCAGTGGGAGTCTAGGGGAACTAATACAGAAAAGTTAAAATGAGTCAGTGTTAGTTAGAACCTTGCACAAAATTCCTGGGGGTCGTGGCCGAGAACAGTCAGTGATTAGGTAACAACAATTGTTCTTGTCTTTCACAGATAGATCTAGTTTCAACATGGAAGACAATAAACAGCTAACTAACTTTAAATTCAGTTCTTAAAAGTGAATTCAGGCATGACTGGCATTAAAAGCCACACAAAGTCACAAACGAGTGATATTTTAATGAGGGTAACCAAAAACAGTTGAAACTCACGGCGAAGAAGCACGAAAGGCTCAGTGAATTACTATTTTACTTCACACTGATTGCTTAGCTGCATTCGCAGATTACCTAGCTTATTTTTATGGAGAAAATCTCAAGGAATGAAATGGGGAAACAGCGGGTGACAATCTTATCTACAATGACGGTGAAAGTATTTTTCGTGTAATTAAGGGAAATTCCTTTAACCTGCATTGGTTATAACATTCTAAAGCATATTATATGATAAATGCAGCGACATTCGTTCTGTCAAAGAAACGCCACGTGTATCTGTGGGGTCTGTTGGAAGTGTCAGTCTTGCTAAATATTTTTTTAATATTTTAATTTTATTTTTATTTGTTCACACTGCATTATTTACTCACATTCAGTACCCTGTAAGCGATACATACAAGCGAACAGTTTGATACTGTTTATCTGATTTCCTAAAGCTATTCTATAGACTGTCAAGCGATAACCAACATCAGATCGTATGGAGAAACTTCTCAGTTCTATAACTGTGTGTCAGAATTCTTTAGAAAAAAAAATAAAAAAAGCATTGTTCTCTGAATGGTGAACCATCGAAAGAAACTAGAGTATTATCGAATGTGCTTACGACACATGTTCTTAGAACGCACATAATTTTTGTCGGCTAGCTTCAATAACATTGAGACCACTCGCTGACAGTGAAGTGTCTAGTGCAACGTATCTTTGTTGCACGATTATAAGGGAGGACAGGATGTTATATAGAAGATCAAGAGAAATAGCACAGTACCTAAAGTAGATATTCTGAATAACAGCCTCATGAGAAAGTATACAAAGGCCACGAAACGCCAGTAAACAATAAAATCATTTTAATAGCACCAGCTTACAAGTTTTGTGCCAAGCACCCAGAATCTGTAAATACCCAAAGTTGAAGGCAAGGAGTGGTACGACGCAGAATGAAAACGAATGGTTAGCGATAAACAACATTAGTGAAATAATTAGATATGCGGCAGAAAGTTTAAGGAAATTTAATACATCTGTTGAGAAAACCGTAAGCAAGATTTATGTACTGTAGCCCCGCAGGCAGTTTAAGAACATATCAGTGTTACGTATCACTTCGTGAGAGTTAACTGAGGATCACTGTGAAACTGTCAATAATATCCGGAAGAGCAGACTGTTCTACTGTGCAGCCGGCCGGTGTGGCCGTGCGGTTCTAGGCGTTACAGTCTGGAACCGCGTGACCACTACGGTCGCAGGTTCGAATCCTGCCTCGGGCATGGATGTTTGTGATGTCCTTAGGTTAAGTTAGGTTTAAGTAGTTCTAAGTTCTGGTGGACTGATGATGTCAGATGTTAAGTCCCATAGAGCTCAGAGCCATTTGAACCATTTCTACTGCGCAATTTCCAGAGACACATAGACAATCATTCTTCCTCATCCCATATGTGAAATGAGTAGGACGAACAGTATTTGATAATAGTTTAAATTACCCTCTATCGTGCACTGTGCAATTGTGTGAGTTCTTTTGCCTTGTCGGCATTATCAGTGATATCTTTTCCTCCTTCAAGCGAGACTAAATCGTCATCCCAAATACTCAACAACATTGCGTAGTGCCTTGAAATTGTTTACTGTAGTCACTTATAAGGATTATTTTCTTTTAAAGGTGTGATAGTTCGTACCCTAATTGTAGGCTTTGATAACTTTAGTTTTAATTCATTCTCCCCCATTTCCACCGTACCTTTTTAGAACTGCTGCTTTCACATGAGCTGAAACACTTAGTACACTAGGAAACATGTAACTAAAAACACTTCGTTTAAATAAAAATTAAATTCAGTATGTAAGGTATAATCCGTGATTATTGGTATTATAGAACATTTCAGTGTTACGGATCACTTCATGAGAGTTAACTGAGGATCACTGTGAAACTGTCAACAATGTTCAGCAGAACCTTGAGGATGAATTTAGAGACCTGTTCTACTGCGCAATTTCCAGAGACACATTCTTGATCGGGTAGCAAAATAGAGGAAAGAATTAATTCATTCATAAAAATATAGAAATTCACGTCATCTGTACGGAAACAAAAGATAAAGCGTAATATGGAATAAGGTACAAACCACTCAATGGACGCATAATGTCATGTGACTGGCACTGACTTACTTCCACTGCTTCACATAGTGGGCTCCATATGTAAGAATTGAACGCTGCTCTTACTGTTTCTATTGTAGCCCTAAACGTCAGTCATTTATACATTCCAATGTTTTCAGTACGCATGAACAATTCACCAGACGGCGTCAGTAGCACTGTCATATTGTTCAATGACGATGCTGATGTCCACAGGAACATATCGTCGCTGAACGACCATTAGGAAATGAAGAAAGGGTTGAAGAATTTTTCTACGTGGTGTAATGAAAGGCTGCTCTCTTTAAATGCAAGATAATTTCCAAGACAAGGAGAAAGAACCCAATAGCTTCCGGTTTATAGACTAACACGATCTTATCGTTTCAGCGTGATAAAAAAGTGATATGGAATTGGACAAATAAGTAAAATGATTTAAATCTGTTTGGAGGGTTGTGCGAAAGTGCGCTACATCTGTAAAGAAATCGTACGCAAGACACTAGTGCGACCATTCTAACTGATCCAGCGAGTGAAGTCCTCGGCTAGTAGGCTTGAGAAACACGAATCGATTGAACTGAAAGCGGAGTTGCTAATATTGTAATCGGTTGCTATATCTGATACCAAAGTGTAACGGAGATGCTAGGGAAAGTTAAACGGGAATCTGTGCAAGAAAGGCTACGTTATTCGCGCTAAACTCTACTGAGCAAATGCAGAGAACGGGTATTCGAGGAAGATTGTATGAGAGTTTCCTTCGTCGTACATCGCGTGTAGCGACAGTGAAAATGTGTTAGTAAAGGTTAGAGGTCGTACAGAGGCACGTACATGATGATTTTTCATCCCCTCAGTACGCGAATGAAATATGACAGAAGCTCCTCGCACTAGAGCACAAGATGAAGGGTACAAGATGAAGGAGCTAACGCCGGCCAGGCAAGATATATCAAGAACGACTAAATGCATCAGTAAGAGGTTTAAGCTATAGCGGAGAAAGTGGGCCACTTCCTAACCAACTTTGATTCCGTAAGGAATCAATGTGCATAGTGACTGTAGATTAATTAATACATACGTGCCAAATCGAATGATTCTTTTTGATACAAACTGCACTTCGTCCTTCTTCCAGTTACCCTATGATTCTTCCCAGTGTGAAGTCAAACAAATGTTGTCTCAGGCTCATGTTGTAATGAAAAACACTTTCACAATGCACCGTAACTGCAAACTGATGGCCACACTCTGTCGTTTCCTGTTCCTCCAACTGTCTCGTGTTGCTGGACAAGTGTCATCTGACGCTACACTGATGCTGACCTCATGCAACGTGACATCCATCTTTCTGTGCACTACTGGGAGACCTCTTGTAACATGCCCCGCCTCCTCCCCCCCCCCCCCCTCCACCCCCTGAGAATTTCCTTCGTTTTCATCGAGAAGTTAGTATCTCATTTTACTTTGGCTACTTCGTCCTTAAGTTTCGCACAGTGTAGTAACAAAAAACAGTGGAGCAAACCACTGTCCCATCCTCAGGAGGAAACATCCCACATGCATCTACCCTTCTGTACCAGTTGTAGGCAGACACGTAATTCACGTACTGGTTGTTGTTCATAATTTTATACCAAGTGCTGAAAATTAACTTTGGGTACTTAATATGTGCTATATATCGATTAAGGATAGATAATACTATATGTGCTGTTTTTATTGCACATCATTATCCAAAACTTCACATCTTCAGGAGTCGTCTGTTTTTCCTTGTATCCTACTAGCTTTAATTTTCCCCCCAGAAAAAGTCAGAAGTGTTTGCTGGAAAGCGTGCAGACCATTCTGTATTTTCCGAACGATCGATCCAGTGATCTAGAAATTTGGCCAAGTAGGTCTGTAATTATATGTGTGCAGTGAGTGAGACATCTCTCACGTTGGTACCATGTGAACTGCCATGTGTCCAGTGAGATGTATTTCAGTCACTTTAGATCCTTGTGACTATTTAAAGACCATAAATACAACAGGCACTAATGATAGCGATTCTTGGGGAACCCGCACCACCAGTTGACAGACCGCAGTCACTGTTTATTCCCATCTCTCAGCCAGCATGAATTATGATAACCAGTATTGCACACTGCTCCGAATGATTTTCCTGTATTATGCAGACGATGCTTCATTTGTACTAAAATATTTTATAAAAATGTCGCATCAGTTAGTCATTCTCGTAGACACCATTCTGAGAACTATAATCGATTCTGAAATTCATTTGGCGATCGATGAAGCCAATGGAATGCAGTTCTTGCAGAACATTCCTTAGGCTGATCTCACTTATACATTCAATCCATCGCTTCTAAACATTAGCTGTATTTCTCTGAACACTTGCTGTTGCTTTTGGTTTGCGTGCTTTATTCTTCACTTTTGAATTTCTTGACATTTTGTTACAGTGTTTCCCACGGCCGATTCCCAGGGCTTGGCGTGATCAGGAGACGTTTCAGCATACAGCCCCAGCGTTACTCTAACAGTATGGCTACTTTCGCCATAAACCAAAACCCTATCCACATTTTCGACTGTTTACTTATTGCTAAGACTACAGAACACAGACTGAAGGGCTTCAAGGCTTCAAGCGTTCAGTAAACATAAGACTCGTAAGCGAGTTAGGCGCTTGCTTACATTTGCAACAGTGACATAGTCGTTTGCGGGATCGTTTTCCTGGCGGCGGGGCAGCGTTGTATTACCATATTATCTTGTCACCATTTCATTATGTCCCATACACGTTGTGACGTTAAAGTACTCTTTGCTGTGCTACAGGGATGAATACACTTATCAGCCAGAACATTATGACCTCCCACTTAATAGCCGGTATGTCCGTCCACCTTTGGCGCGGATAACATCGGGGACGCGTCGTGGCATGAAAACCGCAGGTCTTGGTAGATGGCTGGATGGAGTTGGCACCACACACAATTTACATAATTCCCGTAAATACCGGGCAGGATGGCAAGAACTCTGACACCAGATTCAATCACATCGGAGACGTGTTCGATCGGTTTCAGATATGGTGCGTTTGGGACGAGCACATCAATTGCATCTCTCCATTGTGTTCCTTGAACCACTCCATAACGCTCCTGGCTTTGTGACATGGAGCGTTATCCTGCTGAAAAGTGTCACTGCCGTTAGGAAGGGTTGTACGTGGTCTGCAGCAAGTTTACGATACTCCTTGGTCGTCAAGGTGCCTTCCAGGAGTCCGACTGGAGCCATAGATGCCCAAGTGTGTGTTCACCAGAGCATAATAGAGCCGCCGCCAGTTTGCCTCCGTCCTGCTGCACAGGTGTCAAGGAGCTGTTCCCCGGGCAGACGACGTATTCACGCGCTCCCATCGGCATGATAAAGAAGGTACCGGGATTCATCACCGGCCGGAGTGGCCGTGCGGTTCTAGGCGCTACAGTCTGGAGCCGAGCGACCGCTACGGTCGCAGGTTCGAATCCTGCCTCGGGCATGGAAGTGTGTGATGTCCTTAGGTTAGTTAGGTTTAATCAGTTCTAAGTTCTAGGCGACTGATGACCTCAGAAGTTAAGTCGCATAGTGCTCAGAGCCATTTTTTCGGGATTCATGAAACCATGCAACGCTCTGCCACTGCCGACGATCCAATGCCCATTTCAGCCGTAGTTTCCGATGTCGTAGCGCTAACATTAACACATGCTCGGGTCGTTGGCTGCGGAGGCCCGTCATTAGGAGCGTTTGAAGCACTGTGTGTTCAGACACACTTTTACTCTGCCCAGCATTAAAGTCATCTATCGCGAAGGATGGCCGCCCAACCTCACGACATCTGAAGGTGGTGTCAATTTGGTTTCGCCACATGTCGAAGACACTCACCACAGCACTCTTCGAACACCCGTCAAGTCGTGCAGTTTACGAAATGCTCCTGCCGAGCCTCCGGGTCATCACAACCGGCCGCCGGTCAAACTCAGATCGCGTGCCTTAACCCTGGTACACACAGACAGGATGCTCACTCACACTACAAGCACCGTGCGTGTGTGTGACTAGTATTCTTTCCTTAGCACGTGAAGCTGCTATCGCCTGGACGATAGTATCTCAGCGGTTATACTGTTCTGGCTGATCAGTGTAAGTAATTATCTAAAAACAGATCGGTGCCATAACTTGCTTCTAGCTGTATAGAAGTTAAAAATTGCTTGTGTGCGAAACATTGTCCACTATAACTTAGAGAGAATCACACCCGAAATAAATACTCGTTCTGAGTATATTTTGAAGGGCTTGTATTAGCTGACTCATTCTACTTATGTGTTAAATTTACCTTTGCTATTATCGTTGTTGGTTTTACGAATTAAATTATATTTTGTATAACTTCGAAGAATTAGACATTTTCAAATAATCCGTTGTAACATTTGATTTCTTGGCTACCAGTGGCTGCTAGACCTGTTCCTGACTTCAACTGGCTCGGTCAGTTCCCACTTGCTGGAAGAAGGGGATTTCTGTTTTGCCAGAAGATGATGGGCAGGTTTTTCTTTAATCCTCCTGTAAGGGTGGTAGCCGGAGCCGACAAAAATGATCTCAAGAGCGAGTAATTTTCCCATGACGTTCGGAGTCTTGCTGTATCTGCGACTGTGAAATATTTCAAACTACTGGCAGAAAGCAAGAATTTACAGTAACACAATTGCCTTCAGCAGCATATGGCCGACGAAAATGGCTACATTCTGATCCTGACTGGCTACATGGCAGGAATGTTAAACAATTTTGTGGAGTGAAGTAGACCATCTTTGGGACGGAGATGGTGTTTTCACTGTGTTTGTGATGGTTGGATTTCACATTAAAAGCCAACGTTTTGTTGACATCTGCGAAGAACATTTTCAAGAGAGCGAACATCTATTTACGCATTGTCCCGCACAGTGTATTTCTGAAGCCGGGAATACACTATCCGCCACGACCAACCAGGTTGCTAGTATTCAGTTGGAGGCGGCGTACAGAACTGTTAGCGAAGAACGTACTCCCGTCCACCTGCTGGATCTCGGAGAAATTCCTGGAAATATTTGGATAGGTACAAGGCTATTAATTATAGATTTTGTAGGTATGGAAACTGTATCTCACGGGTCAAAACGAAACTGGCAACCTTTGTTTGAATTGATTAGATAGTGTGATGGTTCAGTTACTACGGATCCGCCATAAACGTTTCCGATTAAACCTGCAGAACAGTACACTGATAAGCCAAAATATTACGATCACTCCGGCCCCCTCCGCCCCCCTCTGCGAACTTGAACACCACCTGATGGTGTTTTGGGCACTTGTCGCAGTAGGGAAGAATGTAAGAGGGATAGAGACGAAAGGGCAGTTATTAACGGCCCCAATCCAGAAATCCACTCATATATACGGTTTTGACAAAAGGCACGTTGTTGTGGCGCTGCAGGTGGAAACTACAATCTCTGAAGCGGCGACGCTGGTCTTCTGTTGGCGTACTACTATCGTGAGCACCTACGGAAAGTGGTTGAAGGATAATGAAATAACGAGTAGGCTGTACGGTATTGCACATCCACGTTTCTTCACAAAACTTAGAGGTCGGAGAATCCCCCACTGTGTGATCCAGGATAGGCAGCGATCTGAGGTTGATCTGACGACAGAGTACAGTACTGGAGCAGGCACAAGTGTTTCGGAGCACACCGTTCAAAGGCCATTGTTGAAAATCGAGCTCAACGTCGCACGACCCCTGAGTGTTCCTGTGTTGTCCCAACGACATCGTCAGTTATGATTGCAGTAAGCACAGCACCAGCCAGTTTTCACCGCGGATCAATAGAAACGTGTCGCGTGTCGAATGAATCGCATTTCTTGTTACACCAGCTCGATGGGTGGGTCCTCACACGCTGACATCCTGTCGAATGGCCGCACGAATCATGCGCTGCGCCACAGTTGCAGGGCAGTGAGGGCACAATGCTTCAGCATACACCGAGTTGGGCTTCCATGGGATATGTGGTGGTAACCGAAGGCATCGTGATATCAGTGAATTACGTGGACATTATTTCAGAAGACCTGCAACTCTTCATGCTTGAAGTCTCCCCCTGCCTCGATGACATTATCCAGCAGGATAACTCTCGGTGTTGCAAGATGAGCTACAATGGTTTGAGGGGCATTATAGTGAACCCACATTAATGTGCTGGATGGAAAATATGCCTGATTTTCACCATTACAAAATATATCGGGCACCAGCTGCGTGCCCGTAAATCACCATCCCTTACTTTGCGAGAATTGGGTGAACTGTGCTTAGACATCTGGTGCCGCATACTTCTGGAATCCTGATCAAGGGCTTGTCGAGTGCATGCTAAGCAGAATCTCTGTTGTACTGTGTTTTAAAAGTGAAACAACACGCTATTAAACATGTCGTCATAATGATTCGGCTTATCGGCGTATGTCGCGTAGTGAGTCACGCGTGCCGCAAGTCGTCGAGAGCTTGTCGAGTCTCCCTGGGGCACCGAGTACGATTTCGGACGAAGGTAACTAATCTTCGGCATTCGGAGCATCCACTACTCCCTTAGTTTTTACGCGCTCCGCTAATGCCGTGACCTGATACTGACTCGCTATGTCTGTTCTTAATAGGTACTGCATTAATGAAGATATAGAAGCACTGCCACCTGTCTTTTTAGCTAATGTAGAATGTGGCAATGGAAGCGATACAGAAGTGTCACAGTTGTGGACAGTATGTATCCAACCCTATTGAATAGGCCGGATGTTAACAACCGGAGATAAAAAGTACTTGAAAGCCTGTATTCACAGCACGCTGGCTGCAGTGTGCACTTGGCTGCTACTTTCACGTACCCGGAGTACTGCCGCGCCACTCCGCAGGCATCGGCTGAGTGTGTGCTTGCAGTGAGCTAGCGCAGCGCCGCGACGACACCTTCGGAGACGGCGGCGGTAGCGCCGCATCCGGCGCACTTTTGCTGCTCTCGTGGCGGCGGCAATGCGCTCCCGCCTTCTGAGGCTCGTAAGGCTTTATGGACGCCGGCGCCACCACTCGCCCCGTGCAGTCCGCCTGCGTGGACAGCAGGCGTGGCTGCCGGGCCCCGTCTACGCTCCTAGCGATGCTATTCTCCTCCTGCGGCGGCGTAAATATTCAGCAGGTAGCGGACGGACCGTATGACGGTCGTAACCGTAGCTCTGTATGTAGAGTGCGGCACTGTTCCGCGCGTCACGTAAAACTTCATTGTTTCCTGTAAACGGTCCCGCATTTCGCACGTGTATCACTCGTGGGTGCAATGATCGTACGGGTCCAAAGTGTTGCTGCGTGACTCTGTGTGTGTTTTTGTAGAGTGACAATAGACTGCAGTGACTGCTGAGATTCTGTCAGTTAAACTGATAGAATAAGGGATCAAAGTCCGCTCACATTTACGATCCACACTTCACAACAGTGAACAGTGATATTTCTATATTGTCACGGTTGCGTATCGATAAGCTAACAGATAAAGCATAAAACGTTGTCAACAACTTATTAATGGTATCGTTTTCCGTATAACACACCATGTTTCTTAATTTCTACTGTAACAGCCTGAGAATAACCAATACGGTGAAAGACGTTTCAATACGATGTTCGTGTAAGGATTTCAATAACTATGTTACAGATAAATAAACGTGCATACCGTTCTTACCCCTAAATTTGAATCGGAAAGAGATGAAGTGCTATCTAAAAACACTCACTCAAAAAGACATCAAGACTAAGCATATCTATAAGAAACTACTGCGACAGTCATAAAGTTTCACCTATACGCGCGAAAAAGTAACTTAGGCTTTTTTTTTTTTTTTCAAATTACTGTCTGCAGACCTGATAAACTTGATTTTTAACGGATAGATATTGCAACTAGTGAACTGTAAAATAAGTCACGCGATTAAAACGAGAGCCAGGGACAATTATGACTACAGGTGGTAAGACAAATATGGTAACTGTAATAGTTATCCTGTTGCCCAGTCACATTAATGTGACCTTCGCCTGCGTTCGGCGTCAACGCGCAGTAACCACCTACAGGCAACAAGTGCCAGCCAGCACTAGCAGCGCTACGTCACTCAGTAATGTCTTGGGAGTACGAGTGCGGAACTACTTAGAGTGTACGACTAATTAATAGCAGTTGAGGGAAAGCGTATGCCAGATTGAGAATAATTTTTTATTTTTTTGAGACATCAGTCTTCTGGCCGGTTTGATAAGGCCCGCCACGAATTCCTCTCACGCGCAACCTCTTCACCTCAGAGTATCACTTGCAAACTACGACCACAATACTATTGGCTGGATGTATTCCAATCTCTGTCTTCGTCAAGTGTTACATGGTGCTGTCACATTAATGTGACCACCGCCCTATATTCGAGGTCTTCGTCTAATACCACTCACAGATGGCAGGCGACAGCACAAGCAGAATAGGATATGTAAAGAAAGTCGGTTGGGGCGGGGGTGGGCGAGTAGGGGGGGAGGGATGGTTGAGGTGACGCGAAGAACAGTGCAAGCGTTGTTGTAATGCGGAAACGGAGTGATTTGGCTGACGTCCCATACGACAAGATCAATAGTTTTTGGGCCAAGAGTGGAAGTATTTCCGAAACAGCCGCAAAGGTTAGAATAGACCATGCATAGCAAAATGACGCTACCCAAAACTGGCGCCCAGGTGCACCACAGGGCATAGATGACAGGGGTGAAAAACGGTTGCAGAAATGTGAGTGAGCGAATAGACGTGCAACTGGTTAAGAGCTGACCGCGCAGATGAATCAAGGGGCTACCAACAGTGTCTCCTCAACGAACGTATGGCAAAATTTTCTGAGCGTGCGCCTACGCAGCAGCAGCCAGGTTTCTTGCACCCTTGCTGACTGCTGTTCACCGGAGACGAGAGCTGGAATTTGCAGGGCCAAGACTGCTACTGGACGTCCTAGGTGGGGGCGGCAGGTAGCCTTCTAAGATGAATCACATTTGATATTCCATCTGACTTGGTCTTTGGCATGTACGGCCTGTGAAACGTCCGACTCTCTCGGTCGGAAGGGTCCTGGCCGGAGGGCTTTTCCCGGGTGACCGCGTCGTTCTGCAAGGCACAATGTATCAAAACAAGTATGCATCTGTCCTTGGAAACCATGTCCATTCCTAAATGTAGTGTGTGTTTGCTCGGAACGATGGTTTTTACCAGCGGGACAATGCATCGCGTCACACAGCTCTCAGTACACGTGCGTGGTTCGAAGAGCACCAAGATGAGTTACCATAAACCCCTGGCCACCAAACACCACACAGTTAAACACATTCGAGGATCTATAGGACCACCTCGATCGGGCCGTCCGCGGCATGGATCGTCAATAGAGAAACCTAGCGCAGTGGCCCATGGCACTGGAATAAGCTTGGTTCCAAATCCTATCGGTATCTTCCACAACCTCACTGACTCTCTTCTTGCACATATTGCTGCAGTCTGCACTGCAAAAGTTGTTATCGGCCTTTTGACAGGTGGCCACTTTAATTTCACTGATCAGTGTATAATTCATCCACGAAGGAAGAGGCCTACAAAACATTCGTTCAAAAAAATATATTACATTCTACTGCACGCCTCTCGCGAATTAGCTGTCTGCAAAAACAGAGAAGTTTTGTCTCATGCGCAACCTTACTCACAGTCGTACACCTGTAGGGGCTCCGTGAGTGCGCTATAGGGCCACAACATGACGTGGCGTGGAATCGACTAATGTCAGAATTTGTGCTGGAGGGAACTGACACCATGAATCCTGGAGCGCTGTCCATAAATCCGTAAGGGTACGAGGGGATGGAGATCTCTCTTGAACACTAAGTTGCAAGGCATTCCAGATATACTCATTAATGTTCATGTTTGAGGAGCTTGGTAGCCAGCGGAGGCCTTTAAACTCAAAAGAGTGTTCCTGGAGCCACTCTGTAGCAGTTCTGGATGTGTGGGGTGTCGCATTGTCCCGCTGGAATTGCTCAAGTCCGTCGGAATGCACAATGGACGTGAATGGATTAAGGTGCGAGACAAGATGTGTCATGTGTCAGAGTCGTATCTAGACGTATCAGGTATCAGTATCACTCCAACTGCACACGCCCCACACCATTCCAGAATCTCCACCATCTTGAACAGTTCCCTGTTGACATGCAGGGTCCATGGATTCATGAGCTTGTCTTCATACCCATACACGTCCATCCGCTCGATACAATTTGAAACGAGATTCGTCCGGCCAAGTAACAAGTTTTCAGTCAACAGTTCAATTCGGTATTGACGGGCTCAAGTAAGGTGTAAAGCTTTGCGTCGTGCTTTCATCAAGAGCACATGAGTGGTCCCTCTGGCCCGAAAACCCACATCGATGCTGTTTCCTTGAATGGTTCGCACGCTGAAACTTGTACGTCGCACAGCATTGTAATCTGCAACAATTTGCTTAAGGGACATACTTCTGTCACGTTGAACGATTCTCTTCAGTCGCCGTTGCTCCCGTTCGTGCAGGATCTTTTTCCGGCTGTAGCGATGTCGGAGATTTGACCTTTTACCGGATTCCCGATACTCTGGGCACACTCATGAAATAGACGTACGGGAAAATCTCCACTTCATCGCTGCCTCTGAGATTTTGTGCACCATCGCTCGTGCGTCGACTATAACACCACGTTCAAACTCACTTAAATGTTGATAACCTGCCATTGTAATAGCAGTAACCGATCTAACAACTGCGCCAGACACTTTTTGTGTTACATAAGCGTTGCCGACCGCAGCGCCGTCTTTTACCTGTTTACATGTCTCTGTATTTGAATTCGCATGCCTATAACAGCTTCTTTGGCGCTTTAGTGTATGTATACACCATTCTCCAACGAAATGGTCAATCTTATTGTGGGTGCCCTCCACGACACACCATAACGTGGCTGGCCAAGTTTATGTGCAGATGATTTTTCTTAATATGCAATTAAATGTCATTTTTCAGATATATAAAGAAATAATGCAATACGCTAGACATAATCTGTCCTTAACTCTCTAACATATTAACTGGAAGTGCAATTTACTGTAACAGTCACATTTAACGTTCTCCACACTACTCGTTTCGCACATGTCCATCATCAGGAAAATAAATGTCAATTAATAAAGAGTGGTCGATTTGTGTGCGTAGTTTTTAATTATAATCATAAGGTAGCTGTCATGCTTAACATACAACATTAGTCTTTAATTTATGAAAAACTGGTTACTCAAATCGATACGTATTCCTTAGAAATTATTCGAAAATTGAAACAGGTGATATACTGCTTTTGCAGAATAGAAGCTGATGAACGTCATGTACAATCAACCGTCATTTTCATCGAAGAATAGTCTCTAATGACTTTTTCGTTGATGACTCGTTATTTCATCTTTCTTTCATCGTTTGACTCTTCTTGAGTTGTGGTGAAATCTGGGGACGACATATGCCATGTTCTTCTTAAAGTAACGAAATTGTCATTCTATTTAAGGGAAAGAAAGAAACGCCGGGAAAAATAAGTGTAGATGGTCAGATGTACATTTTATCTACGACTGTAGTTGTTATTAAAATCAGTCACCCTGAATTGATGGCGTTTCGACAAGGCTAACGCCATTGTTTTTAGATGTTTCATTTTAGATGCCTTCGTGGCATCAGAGACAGCCCCATGGAGCAGTGTTGCTGTTAAGAGCTGCTTACTATATAATCGTAACACTGAAGTGCAAAGATTTCGGATCGGATCGCAGTGTCTGCACCATTATATTGCGGTGCCCCGTGAACTGTCGTAGGTCTCCCAACGTGGTGGGCACGGTATGCCATTGTGTTCCGTCGGTCTCGGTTACGCGGTAAGTTTAGACAGAGACCCACATCCGCTTCCGCACGCTCATCAGATCGTGCAGCGTAACTTAAACTTCAGATGTTAGATAATTCTCCAGTCCCTCCCTGGAAACGTATGCCCGTTTCTGTTACAGAGTGTAGATGATATACACACACGACGCCAATACGCGTGCAGAATACATCATCTAAAGTAAGTCTTCAGCATTTTACATAGCGTGACCGATCTGTCTCTGCAAAGTAGGAAATAGGTATGGCATGGAGCGACAAGACTTCCTGTCACGCAGCTAGTTAAATGATCCACAGTTAAATTGATTAAATAATATGTACTGCTGCTGCGGTGACTTATCCTGAACGTGATGTGACCACATTTTAATCAAACTTCTGTTTTAAGAAAAAGGAACCATTCATTATATTACCTGTTAATCATTGAAAGTGAAGAATCTGTTAAGAAACGTTCACTGAGAACCTAAATAAAACGAGGATTAGAAACAAATTAGTCCATGTATGGCCGTAAAGCCAAATTGCATAAAATTCTGGATCAAAGAACATGGTTTCTTCATTAAAACAAAAGCTGCGCACTAAACAGATTTATGTTGTAACAACGCTGCAACTGATGCACATACAGGAAATTACAATTCCATCGTATTCCTGTGTTTCGCGATTGACATCCGCGGCCTTGACACATAAGTGTGTTCATCAGTGAAGACACTGAAACGCAAAACGCAGAGATGATGATCGAAAAAAATTTTTACAGCTCTTGATACCTGCCACGTATGCATATTTGTTTATATCGATAGAATTACGGTCAGGTTCAAATAGTTCAAATGGCTCTGAGCACTATGGGACTTAACTTCTGAGGTCATCAGTCCCCTAGAACTTAGAACTACCTAAACCTAACTAACCTAAGGACATGACACACATCCATGCCCGAGGCAGCATTCGAACCAGCGGTCGTAGCGGTCGCGCGGTTCCAGACCGTAGCGCCTAGAACCGCTCGGCCACTCCGGCCGGCAACAGATGTGTAAACTTCTATTTACTACTTTTAGGTGCAATCACAAACTACGATTACAACCACTGCCGGTTTCGCCCATACGTCCGCAGTATGTCGCCATGAACCAACAATGGAAAAGGGAGAAAAGTTAAATTTTTAACTCTTTGGCATTTTTATCAGCTCTTAACTGCAGTAGGTACTGTAGGCGGCTTCACATGCAACAACAAATGAAACTGTAGAACATACTAAACCACAGAATAGTTAAACATTCTGTGACCATGTGTAAATGAAATAGCCGTCCCGGGTGGCCGAGCGGTTCTAGGCGCTGTAGTCTGGAACCGCCCCACCGCTACGGTCGTAGGTTCGAATCCTGCCTCGGGCATGGATGTGTGTGATGTCCTTAGGTTAGTTAGGTTTAAGTAGTTCTAAGTTCTAGGGGACTGATGACCCCAGAAGTTAAGTCCCATAGTGCTCAGAGCCATTTGCACCATTCTTTTGTAAATGAAATAAAAATAAATGACTAATACTCCAGTATTGCTTCCCTAATTCGAGAGATGCCAGGGATACTACTATCGATAATGATACGACGTAGAAATACCGTGCCCTTTCATTATCGTTTGTTTTCTGGAAATTTAAAGAGCTGATGGCACTTTTCCTGCAGGGGCAGTATCTTACTGTTACGTTCACCAGTGCCCAAGAGCAACTGCTGACGTGACATAGTGCGAGGTTTCAGCCGTTGTTCTGGTTTCGCGCGGGATCGTCGCTTGCTATTGAGTCGCACTAAACTTTTCGAACAGTTTTCTTATGTGATGAAATACGAGTCTGGAAGTTTCCCGTCGACTGGCTTTGTGATGGTGAGTAATTATTATTAATTTCGATCGGGGAGGGTGCACATAATTTCACACTAAATCAATGGACAAAAAATTGTCGTCTTTCTTAGTAGCATCCGTTAGTGAGACGTTTTATTATTTAAATAGTTACAAACGTTAAAGTGACCTGTAATGAAGTGAAAGATTAGGCTGGAAAGCAACACAACAATGGAAAACATCGAGGTGAAAATGGAATGAATTTAAAGGTTAATACAACCATGTTTGTGTCTAGGTGTTATTAGGAAGTGTGTTACTTGAGAAATCAGGACTGATGATCTCAGCAGTTAAGTCCCATAGTGCTCAGAGGCATCTGTGCCGCTTAAGAAATCAATACACGAAGTAAAATGGTATTGTCTGTTACCCTTTCAAACCAATATTTTTTCACATAAGTTTGAGGAACTTTAACAGTCGTAATAGAAAAAAGACATACTTTCGTTTAGGTAAAATGGTCAGCTTTAACAATGAAACGTGTTCTCTCTGTTAACCATCGGTTACTCACGTCCAATTGCCACAGACTGAGCTGTTGGAATGAAGTATGAGAAAAAAATATAGGGGAAGGCAGATTGCAACGTATTTCGTGTTTCAAATAACCTGCCTACTAATACCTTAGCTGCAGTGGGTGCTGTAGGCGGCTTCACATGCAGCAACAAATGAGACTGTAGGACATACATGTACGATGCCATGCGGTATACAGATGCTTATGTAGTATAATGCATCTTTAAATGTAGAAGTTGAAGGAGTCAACAAGGCACCATTACAGGAGAACATGGCCTTAGAAGATGAGATAAAAGGAAAAGCAAATTCTTTGGCCAACCAAATAGTGATCGAATGCAGATCGCTACCACCTCGATATCCAGTGACATAAAGAAACGACAATGAGGCTGATTGTATTACTCGAAATAATGGCAAATAAAACAGGAGTTCAGGTTGCGTTGATTAATGGTTGGGGAATGAAAGCGACCGTGCCCTTTTTATGTAATCCATATCGTCATTCGCCGTCAGTTATTTGTAGAGTCCACGTAATACCTAAATCCGGATATCCAGAGGGGGATGTGTCCGCTGATATTTCAGATGCCGTATCTGCTAACTTAACCACAGCAACAACTCGTTGATTACAATTTGTTATAACAGAAGCCAAGATACAATGATGGGGAATAGTTTATTTCATGATTAGTTTCGACGTAACTAGATGTCATCTTCAGGTTCTCAGATATTGGCTTCTAGTGTTACATATTGCAATATTAGGTCGTCCCAAATACGCGTGTAAATCGTTAATTACGGTCTACAGCAAGGTCGATCACATGAGAAGCGTATATTAATATAACCACAGTCAAGCAGTAGGCAAGAAGAAACATCGAAACATTTCTATCCTTCTTTATTTCTGCAGATTCCCAATAACATCATTTTGTATACGATCGAAAATGTCATCTAACTAAATAGTATATATTTTCTACAATCATGTAAGATCCAGATATAGATTTTTGTTACGCCTGAAACAATTATGAGCTACAGCTCTGTTTCTATCTTTATTATTTGTGTAATCACCACCAGGTTAAAATTTTAGTAATCATCGTGCATGGTCTGTTGTGCCTCGCAACAAATTCCTTACCTGTGCCCAAATCTTCATCTCAGAGTACCGTTTCCACCCAGAGTCCTCAGTTATTTGTTGATATATTCCAACTTCTGCCTTCCTCTAATGTTTCTACCCTCTATTGGTCCCCATACTTCCATGGAGGTTAATCCCTGTTCTATCAACACGTGCCATCTTGTCCAGTCTTCTTGTCAAAGTTTTCCAAGCATCCTCTCATCGCATGTACCTTCCTCCTCTCTCATCAGTCTACCTAATTTTCAACGTCTTTCCGTTTCACCACGCACTCAAACTCTTCGATTTTATACTTTTCCGGTTTTTCCGCAGTCCTTGATTCACTTTCATGCAGTGCAGTGTAGTCTGCTTTTCATGGTCTCATAGCGCCGTCCTTCATGTGCTATTCTGATTTCAAGGTACCAAATTTCCTTCACCTTCTTCACTGCTTGGTCCACAAGTTTGAGATTAAATTTATCTCTGAGCTCAATGCGGCAACTCCTAATTACTTTCGTTTTTCCACGGTTTACTCTCAATGCATAGTGTTTGCTCATTAGACAATTTCATTCAAGGGGTCCCTCTGTTCCACTGAGGATAGCAATTTCCACCTTACGATCCTATGATCAATAATGCTAATAAACACCTGGCACCATTCCGCGGAATAGATGGAAGTACGAAAGTATTTTCCCGCGGCGTTTGTTCTTTCTAGAGCGTGAAGTGAGCGTATTTGAAACGACCGTTTGTAATTCCGGTGGAAAGGAAATTCTTTCCACAGTAAGGAGTGGTGTTGGCAAGAACGAAATGGAAACGAGTTTACGTCATAAAGGGCCACTTCCTTCCGCAGCTCTTTGTCCCGTCTTCGCCGTAGGGGAAAGAAAAGGAAAAGAAACAGCAACCGACGAACAACTGTGAACAGTTCGTTAACAGCCTCAAAGCGGATTTTATGCAGAACGCGAAACAGATGGCAGGCGAAGGGTTCGAAGACTGACGGCCCACAGCGTCCGGCGCACAGCGGCGCAGTATCTAGCAGGGGCTCGACGGCACCTAACTGGGCCGAAATTAATTTGCAGCCGAGCGGGCGAATGGGCGTGAGGTGGGCCGCTTTGATGTCGCCGTGCAGCGCCGAAACTCGGAGAAATGGTGGCCTTGGCATGCGAAACAGCGGGATCGCGATCTATAGCACATCCCCTGGAACAACGAGATGCGAATAGAATCGTGGCACCTGGAAGAAGCGTCAAATCGATTCATATCCTTCGTGTGACTATATTTTCGTACTATTTACGCCTCTGAAAAATCAGATGTGTGTGAAATCTTATGGGACTTAACTGCTAAGGTCATCAGTCTCTAAGCTTACACACTACTTAACCTAAATTATCCTAAGGACAAACACACACACCCATGCCAGAGGGAGGACTCGAACCTCCGCCGGGACCAGCCGCACAGTCCATGACTGCAGCGCCCAAGACCACTCGGCTAATCCCGCGCGGCTACGCCACTGAAAACTGTGTCATAACCTAGCTTCGTCGATGAACCGAAACGAAGTTGCGTCTGATGTTAATGGTTCGACAGTGTCTGAAGCGCCAAAGAAACTGGTATAGGCATGCGTATTCAGATACAGAGATATGTAAACAGGCAGAATACGGCGCTGCAGCCTGCAATGCCTATATGAGACAAGAAGTGTCTGGAGCAGTTATTACATCGGTTACTGTTGATGAAATGGCAGGGTACCAAGATTTAAATTAGTTTCAACGTGTTGTAGACGGGTCACGAGCGGTGGGACACAGCATCTCCGAGGTAGCGATGAAGTGGGGTTTTCCTGTACAGCCGGCCGGAGTGGCCGTGCGGTTCTAGGCGCTACAGTCTGGAACCGAGCGACCGCTACGGTCGCAGGTTCGAATCCTGCCTCGGGCATGGATGTGTGTGATGTCCTTAGGTTAGTTAGGTTTAAATAGTTCTAAGTTCTAGGCGACTGATGACCTCAGAAGTTAAGTCGCATAGTGCTCAGAGCAATTTTTTTCCTGTACAAGCATTTCACGAGTGTACTGTAAATATCAGGAATCCAGTAAAGCATCAAATCTCCGACAACGCTGCGGCCGGAAAAAGATTTTGCAAGAACGGGATCAAAGACGACTGAAGAGAAGCGTTCAACGTGGCGGAAGTGCAGCCTGTGAGTTAACGAGTATTTCTCTCTCATTTAAATAAATGGACGAAAGAGTCAGCCTTTAAGAATAGTGAAACTGACCCTGTCGTCCAGGACCGTGTGCCACAAAGAGCGCAGATTCGCCACGAGATGGAGAAATTCACAGGCGTCTATTGTGCTGAATGAGGCCTGGGCGCTGTAGTGTGCGAGTGAGACAGACGAGAATCTACGTCATAGGGAAACCCCGTAGAAGCCGTTGATGGCCAGGGAGATGCAACAGTGTTAAATGTGGTGGACCTAAGATCGTCCATAAAGGGAAACGTTTATGAAAACTATTCAATTCTATAGTAATTCAGGGAATGAAGCCACAGTAATCTACCATCGTTCAGAAATTTTCATGGTGATCCCAAAAAAACTTGAATATTTATCATATCTATAATAGTTTAGGATCTACTGTTAAAGAGAAATTAACAAGTTTTGTAACAAAGACCTAAATGCTAAAATCTGAACGCTTTGGTCGATCTTAGAGATCAACATTTCATATAGTAGCGCATCATTAAAATGGCAAATATTGTAAGTATCAACTCTGTAACTTTATTTGTGTAAAATATATAGTAAATTTAAATTATCAGTATTTTCAGTTAAGCAACAGATCATCATTTCCTCCACACAAAACACATTCACTGATGACAGCATGACACATTATTGAACCATTAGGTAATAAAATATTTGTTGTAAAGTTTAGTGCATAAAAGCTACTTCGTTCTTTATCTATTTATCAGAAAGTACATTCGTGCAAGGCTACTGGCTGTGACATTCAAAATTAAGAGGGAAAATGTATTGGTTTTATGTAAAAAAAAAAGGTTCAAATGGCTCTGAGCACTATGGTATGTAAAAGAGTTTAACGTTTATTAGGAAATGAATATTATTGTTGTAACTCCTCAGGCTTTCCAGGCGAGATCTTGACATGTGGAATAATCGGGTCTACTGCCGGATGTTTGTGTCGCTCTGGCACAATATTTCGGCCACGTAACTCGTTGCCTTCTTCAGGTGCTACCTGAGACTGTCGTGTTAGAGGATCTTGTCCAGTATTATGCCCAGAGGGCGCTGGATGCTCTCTTTGCCGTCCGCGCCCGCCTGGCGCTGCTAATAATGTGTTGTCTCTTCCCCGGTGCTCCCTCGGACGTCCGCGCCCGACTTGGGAGCCATCTGTGGCAGCTCTCTGAGGCCTGTCCTGCGTCGGGCGTTCTGTTCGCGGACCACGCCCTCCTGGTGCTGCTCCTGATGTTTTGGCCCCTCCCTGGTGCTCCCACGGACGTCCGCGCCCGGCTCGTCCACCATCTGTGGTCGTGGCAACTGTCTGGGGCCTGGACAAGATCCTCCAAAACGGCAGTCTCATGTAGCACCTGAAGAAGGCAACGAGTTACGTGGCCGAAATATTGTGCCAGAGCGACACAAACATCCGGCAGTAGACCCGATTATTCCACATGTCAATATTATTGTTACTTTATTTACAACGTGAAAGTGGTCTAGCTTTCAATATTTAAATATGTTAAAATGTAAAATAATGTAGAACAAGCTGTAGCCAATCAGATGGACGGCTTCAGGGAAGGGAACTGCACTAGTCAGTTGAGCGACGATGTTAGGCACGCTGGGATGAGGCCGGAGATGTGAAGGTGGGCAGTTCAGTACTGGTGTAGACACCAAAGGATACAGTTCGGTCTGAGACGCGAAAGCGGTCAGTCGGTCTTTAGCTAGCTAGGAAGTGAAACGACTTAGAAAATTTCGCGTTGTGTGGTATCGAGAGATTTAGTCTCTGAGGGGTGAGCAGCCGCGCGCCTGGTGTGAAATAACGAGGTGGAGTGTTGGACTTGTGTTTCGCGATGATGTTGTGTATGATCGATCTGTGTCAAACGGACATGCGCTCGAGTGTAACAGTAACTCTAAATACTACCATTTTCGCTATTACTTTTCTTTCTGAATAAACATTATTCTAACAAAATCGCTACGGCGTGCCTACATCACTTATGGGTCGATAATTTAGTTACCGACATTATAACTGTTATTATATGTTATATTAACTTTGTATTATGCAAACTTGCCATTAGCCAGACAATTTAACCAAAGAGTTACAAGTGTCTAATTTAGGGCGTGTAATGCGACACGTGCTTTTCAACACCTAGACGAGATTGAGCCAAGACATTTCGACGAAAAGGAACCGCATGTGGGCCCGAAGATCTTTGGGATGTTAGCTCACAAACCCTTCCGCAAATACCAGGAATCCGCTAAAACATCAGATCTCCGCCATCGCTGCTGCCGGAAGAAAACCTTTCAAGAAAGGGACCAACGACGACTGAAGAGTATCGTTCAATGCTACAGACGTGCAACCCTTCCGCAAATTACTGCACATTTCAATGCTGTGCCATCAACAGGTGTCAGCATGCAAACCATTGAACGAAACATCATCGACATGGGCTTTCAGAGCCGAAGGCCCACTCGTGTACCCTTGATGACTGCACACACAAAGCTTTACGCCTCGCCTAGGCCCGTCAACACCGACATTGGGCTGTTGATGACTGGAAAAATGTTGTCTGGTCTGACGAGTTTTGTTTCAGATTATATGGAGCGGATGGACGCATACGGGTATGGAGACAACCTCACAAATCCGTGGACCCTGCATGTCCACAGTGCATTGGGACGGACTTGGGCAGTTCCGGCAGAACAATGGGACATCCCACACGTCCAGAGTTGCTGCAGGAGCACTCTTCTGTGTTTACACACTCCCGCTGGCCACCAGATTCCCCAGACATGAAGGTTATTGAGCATATCTGGGATGCCTTGCAACGAACTGTTAAGAAGAGATCTCCACCCCCTCGTACTCTTACGGATTTATGGGCAGCACAGCAGGATTAATGGTGTCAGTTTCCTCAGCAGTACTTCAGTCGAATCCACGCCGCGTCATGTTGCGGCACTTCTGCGTGCTCGGGGGGCCCTACACGATATTAGGCAGGTGTATCGGTTTCTTTGGCTTTCCAGTGTATAATAGAACATGCTGTGAGACGTAACACCTGCAAGCTACACTTTTCCCAAACAGCGCGTGCTACACAGGTAGCAGTAATGCTAGGCGAAGTGAGTCCATCAGGAAACGGTGTGTTGCCGCCGTCACTAGAGAGCGGTACTATTTTTCCCGTCGTGCATGACTTGGAATAAATAATGAAGAGTTTAGTATCACGGCGCCCCTGTGTATAAGCCGCACTCTGTGTCTCAACAGGCGGGTTGCGTTAGAGTGCGTGTTTCTGGAGCTCCAGCGAGAGCCAGTCGGTGTTCAAGTTCCAGTTGCCGATGAAGCTACCACTCCATTTCATCGCAGCTTACCTATCCGAAGAAAGTTCCACCACTCTTGGAGAACTCACGGCCTGCCACGGCAGTGACTACCCCGGATGGAAAACTGCACTGTGCACCAGCTGGATTTTGCCTCAGAGCAGGACTGTAACGGGCTTGACATTTTATACAACGATCTCTTGATATTGACTATTTGGACGTCATTGAATAAATGTGTGTTTTGGAAATAGAACTGTTGTTATTTCGGTACCTGTGCTTATAGATATGACAGCCTGTTGTATATTTGGAGTAGCGCCTCTCTGGACACTGGCATCTGGAGCACCTCGGTGTTAGTTGTCAAAATCCACAATTGCGGCAAAATGTAGCTGCAACATGATTCACATCATTTTATCTCATTGTCTGCCACTGGATGAAATAAAGCTTTACTTTGTTTTGTTACTCTTAATATTGCGTTTCGGCTGTGCTCCCCTCCTCTGCTGTCGCTCGGTGGCATGCAGCTGACACAATAAACCTACAAGAAATGTATTCGCAGTTATGAATACGTAAAAGCAGCAGCTGTACGAGGAAATGAGAAGAATGAGAATTTTTGCCGGACCGCTGCAGCATTTTTACAGAGAAAAGACTCATTTCTGACGATGACAACATAAATTTCGCTATATTTTAAAATTCACGTGTGCTGTAGCAAAATAGTTTGTAGTATTACTTGATAATGGCCTTAAGGCCGGAATTGCAATTGCAAAATAAGTAATTTTCTTTAAAAAAAAATACTACGAGACTGTGAACCCCCAACCATGCGAAGTTAATCAACCATGAATTTCTTCCGTATGTTCTTTCAGTGTGGGAGGGTCCATAGAAACGGCCGGCAACGATGCATTATTAGCTACACCTACGCAGACTGCTTCCAGCTGATATAAGGCTGGCTTCAGAATTTCTACTACTCGTACTGACTTCACCAAATATTATATCACATATTGCAAAGTAACATTCACAATTCACTTAGTTCGTATTCATAGCTATTACTTCTCTTTTGAAACCAGCATTCAAAATCCACAATTCCACTCAACAGCACACGACATATTCAACAATCTGTGTAACCATACATTCATTTTTTATTTGCATCTTGCCAACTGTGCGAGAGAGAGCGCAAATAGGCTAGTTAAAGCTCACGCGTCGCTCAAGGACGGATGACGCAATCTTGATTTCTCTCAACGGCTGCCATAAGAAAGCACGCAAACTTGAATTTCGCATCGAGGCTCGCCTCTAGTAAGCATAGAGACGCGAGCCAGACCCCCCACCTCCCCGCGCCCATCAGCTCAGAGAGCGTGGGGCCCAGAGAGCATTTCAGAGTGCCCCAGAGAGCTACAACACTAAGAAGAATCGCTTCTCGTCTTTTAGCAAGATCAATGTGTAGTCTTTATTAATTGCAATTAAGGATAATAACGTATAAATAACACACAAATTTTAAATGAAGAGATAATCTTTATTACATAGTATTATACAAGGTCATATCACCAACAATTTTACATTTCATATCAATACCTCTACCACGAATAAAAATGCAAATACTATCATCATGTAAAAGCTTACAGGACTTCCTAGTTTTAACACACAATGGCTTATCAATAAAAAAAATTGTAGATGTTTCTCCAACACCACGCACTTGAGACATAGTTATCATGAATGTCCGATAAGCGAGTACATCACGAGGAGGTACTTGCTCCAAAGACGTAGCAGTTGACTTACTTTGTCTGTTACTGATAATCCTGTTGGTCAGTTTGGTTAACTGTTGCAATAATTCGTATCGATACTACCACTAAATCAACTGCTACGTCTTTGGAGCAAGTACCTCCTCGTGATGTACTCGCTTATCGGACATTCATGATAACTATGTCTCAAGTGCGTGGTGTTGGAGAAACATCTACAAATTTTTTTATTGATAAGCCAGTGTGTGCTAAAACTAGGAAGTCCTGTAAGCTTTTACGTGATGATAATATTTGCATTTTTGTTCGTGGTAGAGGTATTGATATGAAATGTAAAATTGTTGGTGATATGACCACTAAAAGAAACTCAGAGTTGTTATTATTTTGATGTAACGCGTTTTCTGACTTATTTCTGCACCACATAGCCCATTTTTATCAACACGTACAGAAACTTATTACTTGTAAATGTTTTTACATCTCTAACAACTGATTCATCGAAGATGTACATGTAGAACCGTAGGGACACTCTTCACTACTAGAACTTTTGTTAGACTCTACATCTGCATGCACATCCATACTCTGCAAGTCACATTGAAGCGCGTGGCAGAGAAACGTCCCATTGTACTACTTATTAGGGGTTCCTCTCGTTCCATTCACATACGGAGCGCGGGAAGTATGAAGTATGATTGCTTAAATGCCTCTGAGCACACTGTACTTAGTCTAATTTTCTCTTCGCGAGCTCTATGGGAGAGATAGATAGGATCTTGTAAATTCCTAGATTCATCACTTATAGTAGGTACTACAATCTTCAAGCATCTGCCTGGACAGTTTTTTCAGCATTTCCGAGACACTCTCCCATGGGTCGAATAAATCTGTGACCATTCGTGGTGCTCTTCTTTGTACAAGTTCAATATTCCCTTTTAATCCTATTTGGTACGGGTCTCACACACTTGAGCAATATTTTAGTACGGTTCGCATCACTTTTATATGCAGTCTGTTTTGTAGACTGACTGCGCTTCCCTGGTATTCTACAATGAACCACACTCTGCCACATGCTTTACAAGTATGTAAGAGCATGTGATCGTTCCGTTTCATATTCCCACAAATTGTCAAACACTGGTTTTTCATTTGATGACGGATCCTAGCTGTAACTAATTGTTATTAAAGTAATGGGATGTTAGTTTTAACCTTTTTTCCAAGAGCAAAATTTTCTATTTCTGAACGCTGTAATCTATCGGCCAATCTTTTCGTCACTTTGAAACCTCATTAAGATCTGACTGAATATTTGTGCAAGCACTTCTTTCGGGCACTACTTGATTATAAGTAACTACACCATCTGCGATAAGTCTGAGGTTACCATTAATATTTTCTGCAAAGTCATTAATATATATCATCAATAGCGAGGATCCCAATACAGTTCTCTGGAACACACGGGAAATTACTTCTGCATTTATCGATGACTCTCAACCAAAATTAAAGGCAGCGTTTTCCCTACAAAATTGGCTCTGAGCACTATGCGACTTAACTTCTGAGGTCATCAGTCGCCTAGAACTTAGAACTAATTAAACCTAACTAGCCTAAGACATCACACACATCCATGCCCGAGGCAGGATTCGAACCTGCGACCGTAGCAGTCGCTCGGTTCCAGACTGTAGCGCCTAGAACCGCACGGCCACTCCGGCCGGCGTTTTCCCTGCAAAGAAATCCTCTGATCTCTAATCAATTTCACTTGATAACAGATACGATCGTGCTTTCGATAATAATCGTATGTATGTTACTGAGTGAAATGCTTTTCGGAAATCGAGGAACACTGCAGCTGCTGTACGGCCTTGATCCATGGTATTCTGTGTGTCATATGAGAAAATAGTGAGTGAGGTTTAGATGACCAATATTTTCGGAATCCATGCAGATTCCCACGGAGGAGGCCAGTCTCTTTACGCTTGAGGTCTGTATACGTTCTAAGATTCTGCGAGTGTACTACAAATGGATGTCAACGACATAAGGCGGTAGCTTTGTTAATTACTTCTCATACTCTTTCTGTAGACGGATGTGACCTGTGCTTTCTTGCAGTTACAGGGCACAGTTTTTTGTTTGATGTATCAACGGTAGATTAAACTTAACAGAGGCTAACTCATCTTCAGATTTATTATAAAATCTGATAGGGATTCCATCGGACTCTAGATCGTTGAGCAGTTTTAGCGATTTCTGTTGTTTTTGAACGCCATGGCGCTAACATCTATTCAAATCATCATTTCATTGGTATGGAGATTAAATTGGTACAACACTCCTGTATTTCCCTTTGTAAAGGAGTTAAATATTTCTGCTTTTACTTTGATACCCTCAGTTTCAGTTCCTGTCTGACCCCTGAGTGACAGGACATTAATTTTGATGGCCATAACAGCCTGAAGATCTTTCGGCAGTATTCTGCTGCTGTGGTCACTGGAGGTATCACGTACTTTTCCTCGTGACATCAAAAAGCGTTTCACTCAGTATCTCTGTCTATAGCCCTACGTTTCGACTCTTCTGTATCCCCATTTTTCACACCCTGCGTATTATAAACTCAAACTCTGATTAATCTTCCCGTTGTAGGCCTTAATTATCTGCCAAACGTGATGGATCCCCTTTCCCCTACAATGATCTTTCATCTTCAGAAGGCGACTTCCTTGTAAAAATTGAACAAAATGGTTGATGTACTGCTATCTGATCTCAAAAAGTTGTTGTATTAAAAAGTGCTGATAATCTGAAGCCTTCTTTAATATTCATCATGTTGACTGTGTACATTTCCGTAATCATATGCAACAGATGGCCAGCAGTTGTTAATACCCCAAGAGTCTCCAAAGTTTTGTTTCGGAAATCGTATCAGCGATTTGTAATTCCGTCCGTAATGAGAAAAGGATCGTTGGGTTGTTTACTCTTACCCTCTTATGGCAGTTTGGGATTCTTCTATGCCTCTTCTTGAAACTGAAAGATTGTATATGACTCTCCACACACAAATTCATTTATAATATAATTGTTAATGTTTGAAAGGATTCAGCATCAAACTATTTGAAATGAAGCCTAGTCATTTGAATATAGTCACTACAATGAAAGCATGTGAAATTGAACCAAGTTGAAAGATGTAGAAGGAATATAAACTTTAATTGTGTGGCTGGAGATTTTCAGTGAGTACACTTATGAAAGTATGCCGGCATTGTTACATTATTCCCAGTGTTTGTTGTTACAGATTCATGAATGCTTAGGCAACATCGTTGTTACTAGTTGAAACAACTTGCGTCCTGAATCCTCCTGTGTAAAATACACACCCCCACCCACCCACCCACACACACACACATATATACACACACACACACACACACACACACACACACACACACACACACACACACACACTCTGTCTCTCTCTCTCGCGTAGGCTACCGTTCCTCGTGGAAGACATAAACTAATTATTTCCATGTAATGTTGCTGCCTAACCACCTCAGTGAAATAAAAATATCTGTCGGGATGTAGCTAGCTGGATTGCATCCAAGCCACCAATGTCTTCCGTGTCATAGAGTTTCTCGTTTTCCACTTACTTGGAAAACTCTGTCGTGAATTAAATTAGCAACGTCTGTGTAATGGTGACCGTTCTCTTTATATCATAGCCACAGAGCGTTAGTGTGAATTTAGAACATCCACACAATTGCCAGGTTACAGGGGATTTAAGACAAGCAGCTTACGTAACGCTTGGTAAACAGCTGTAGCTACGTGAGCCATATAAACATATGTTTCGATTACATGTAATTAGTCAGCATGTGAGTAGAGTGGTATTGTTTTTAGTATCTTCCTTCGATATCACTGAGACAGTGTGAAAACAAGAATCTTAATGCTGATCCATTGACAAGCTGTATTTTAGTTCTGTAACTTCCATGTGTTGTAAGTAATGCAGCTTTCAGCAGACTTCATGTGGATCTTATGAAGTTTAGAACTGAAACAGGAGTCAGGGAAAAATATTCCATATCACAATAACTATTTTCAGTAGTACGCCAGAACGTTTTCAGAACTCTAAACTGGAAAAATGAAGAATGGATGAAACTTACCATAACCTAGGTTTCATTTTTGCAGAATTTGTTTCTCAAGCAACCATCAATGACCTATAACATTGCTCCAAGATTATCTTATTTGGATGTTGAATAAGCATCCGTGTCATTAAGACTAAGAAACTCAATAACGTAGTAATGAAATTTAGAAATACACTCTCAATGGTTCAAATGGCTCTGAGCACTATGGGACTTAACTACTGAGGTCATCAGTCCCCTAGAACTTAGAACTACTTAAACCTAACTAACCTAAGGACATCACACACATCCATGCCCGAGGCAGGATTCGAACCTGCGACCGTAGCGGTCACGCGGTTCCAAACTGACGCGCTTAGAACCGCACGGCCACACCGGCCGGCACACTCTCAATGGTTATGAAACTCAAATCGTTCTGTTTTCCACACACGATTTAGTTAATGGTGAATTCCTGTGTGTTTAAAGTGGTTAAGTCTTTGGTGAAGTTTGAGACCTTACACTTGAGGTATTGAGGTAAGGCACCTATTCCTGTTCTCCGGTAGAAACTGTACAGAACATCCCGCAATGTCGGACTAATGCCTAGCGAGGCAAAAAAAAGATTTATTTTGCGTGACTTAATTGCTTGATAACTCACTTCTGAATATTTTTAGTATAAATATTCAAGCCTGCTCATTCGTGTTGCATGACCCGCCTATAATTCATGAAGTACATGTAAGAGATTGTTGGAGATGTGGCGTAATCTTAATGACGTACCCGAGACCCCACTCGCTCATAAGATTCGTTGTTGACAGTAAGCATTACATTAAAAGAACGTACGACAAAAGCTCTTTTTGAACGATATTCTCGACCAAGACTTCCGTTCAGAAAATTGTCTTAGACCATAGAATTAAACAGAGCCGATTAACTATAAATAGCAAATTTTCTAGTCTGTGCTTTCCTCTTGGGTACCTTCCTCCCTCTCCGTCATTAGATAATATCAAGTAAACCTTGACTGGATGACGATTTGCAAAAAATGAATCGAAAGAGGTTGTTATTGCTCTGGTATTGTTAATCTACAAAAATTGTTTCAGGCAGCTGGCCCATTGCTTGAACATTAGTAATGATGAAACTTCCTGACAGATTAAAACTGTGTGCCGGACCGAGACTCGAACTCGGGAACTTTGCCTTTCGCGGGCAAGTGCTCTACCAACTGATCTACCCAAGCACGACTCACGCCCCGTCCTCACAGCTTTACTTCTGCCAGTATCTCGTCTCCTACCTTCCAAACTTTACAAAAGCTCTCCTGCGTACCTTGCAGAGGACGGGGCGTGAGTCGTGCTTGGGTAACTCAGTTGGTAGAGCACTTGCCCGCCAAAGGCAAAGGTCCCGAGTTCGAGTCTCGGTCTGGCACACAGTTTTAATCTGCCAGGAAGTTTCATATGAGCGCACACTTCGCTGCAGAGTGAAAATCTCATACTGGATTAGTATTGATGTTAAATAATAGTTATTATTATTATTATTATTATTATTAAATTAGCCGACTGACGAGCAGTTTGTGAGAATTTTGCTGTCGTGCTACGAAAAAAAAATCACTTTCCTAAAAAATTAATCATTATATATAATGTCAGCTACGAAGAAGTAAATTTATATTAGATGTCGATAAGTGGTCACTCAACCACAAATGGTAGAAGTAGTTTACCTACGCAAATTACATGACGCTATCCACCTTATCCGGGGCTTCTAGATAGTCCTGAATATATTAGAACAGAAATAATAAGAGCCTTACGTCTCCTTCTGGACAAAACAACAATTTAGTACTCCAGCTGGCGGATAACGACATGGACGCAGATGAGCTGACGTGAATCTCACGAGAGAGTGTTGCAGCAAGTTGTCACATATGGTGCACGCGAAGTATTGTATGGGCACAAACATTGACCCAGGTGTTTTCCTGTCTTCAGCCATAGGCCAAGGCCATTGTTCTGACGGCGATTCCTGCTATCTCGGACCTGCTTTCGCCATGTGCCATGCTCTGTTTTCGTGTGTTAGCTTTCAGTCTTTTGCGCTGGGCGTCTTTAGTGTTCTCTCCGTGCTCGTGTCTACGTGGTGATCGATATCTCTGCTCGCCCATAGATTGACTCATAAGTCGAGTTTCTTTCCCTCTTCCGGGATTCAGCTCCTGAGCTTAGTAGCAGAGCCACTGTTGGCTAGCATAGTTAAATTTATGCCGACAGTGACGGGTTTGCTACTTTGTCACGCGCTGTGCACATACAAAGTAGTCAGATAGGACATCCTTACGTGGGTGACGCTTTCCCTTTTCTCATAGTGTAAATGTGTGGCCACCATGGACCTGGCGTTTTTTGAATGGTGTCGGGAGCGTTTGCGCCGCCAGCACCAGCAACAAAAACTTCAGAAGGAGCACATGCAGGAGGAACTGCTCAATCAGAATGCGGAACTGCTGCGCTCTCACACTGCGCTGGTGGAGAGGCATCTGCGGAGAAGCTTTTCCCTCGCTGTCCCCGACGCAGTTCACCGGCTTCGACAGGTCTGCGGAAAGCTCGTACGTGCTGGTTGTTGCTACACAGTGAAATGAGGCGCATCGTCAAGCCTTCTAATAAAGGCACCTTGTTGTTGTCCAGCAGTGCAGAGTCCTATAAAATCGCGCAAAATTTGAAGCCCGAGAAACGTAACTTTGAGGAACCACATAAGTTGTTAACATAGTATTCTCGTCATCAGACCCATGTGGTGACAGCACGGTTGCAGTTCAATCAGCACCACAAGAACCCCGGGCAGCTATGTGCTGTCTGGATCGCCGTCCTGCAAAGTCTCTCGCGCGAGTATTGGATTGAGTGTCGTGAATATTCTACCTTGTATGCGGAATTTCTAATTAAGGACGTGATTATCTGCTTAGCACCTGATCCCAAGGTGCAAACTAGGTCTTTGGCCACATTTGACACTTCTTCAGGCGACGCTTCTATAAACTTTCGGCTACGGTAAGGGACGTACTTTCCGACAGTTGGCAGATGGTGAAGTTAGTTATGTGCGGTAAACAACCACTGTGCCTCACGGGGCTGGCCAGACGACCTAGAATTCAGGAGATCCACCGTCTTGTGACCTCTTTGACGACTCGAGTGTGGTGACGTCTCGGCGCTTCCCGCTTTCGCTTGAGGGGAGCGCGACGAGTACAAGTTAATCAAGGTACTGTGGTCCATGCTCGCGAAACTTTTCGGGCTCTCGGGGTCGCTCTGTTTCCGAATCTGTTTCCGCTCATTGGGCAAGTCAGTGATCCTCTCTCAGTTGTCTTACTGGACAAATTTGCCCGTATGTTGACACCATGTGTGGGGTATGCTGAAGACTAGGCCATGTGACAACCAGCTTGTGATAGCAAACTACAGGGTGGCCGTCGGAGAACCAGCTGTTTATCCTGGATTCCGAGGTAGTCTCCGGCACGAGCATCGCCCCAGCGTGAACTGCTATCGTTGCTAGTGGACGGGCGAGCAACTGAGTTTCAGATAAATATGAGGGTGACAGCCAGCCTCATTAACTTAGACACTTAAACATCTTTGCTTGCCCTGCGACGCCACTATATCAAGTTTTCTTATAGTAAACAGTGTATCCGTCCCCGCACATTATAAGAATGTGGAACGGCAGGTTATGTTGTGAATGATTAATTCACCGCCGGCGAAAAATATTTTTGAGTTAGACGACTTTTCTGTTGTTGTCTTCCTGATAGTGGACGAAGTACATTTAGTGTCACAAACGGTGCGCTTCCAAGATTTGGACTCCTTACTGTTACCTGCTATTTGAACATACCTTTGGGTAGGCAGAAAATTTCAAGGGATGGTTCTTCCTTAATCTGTCAGCAATATTTAAGTTTTTCTCTTCGCCTTGTGCGACAAGGTCGGTGCTGAGCAGCAGGTCCTCAGTGTCGTTTCTCCTGTTTCTTCGAGTCAGTGGGCCGTCGCTTTGGCAGTGATTGAGAAGCCAGACGGCGCCTTACGCCTTTTCAGCGATTTTAAACAAATGGTCAGCCCTCAATAAGTCGCGTACACGTACGAAATTCCATGGTTCATGGAATTGTTCATAAAGTTGTCAGGGATTCACTATTTTCTTACACATCCACTTGCACAATGCAGACCAGCATTTACCATTGGATGTCGCTTCTCACAGGTTCTTGGTGCTCACTCCTATGGACTTCACCAGTTTAATCGCTTGCTCTACAGAATTTCGATTGCAACAGGAATTTATCAATGATATTAGCAACAGTTGATTCAGAACATTCCCTGTTGCTTCAACTACCTCGGTGACGTCATATTGGCAATGGGCTGCATGCGAGAGAACACATACGAAATCTGCAGGCAGTTTTCCGAGACATGATGGAGAACGCCCTTCATTGCAATCTGGTAAAAAAAAAAATTTGCACCGCAAAGGTACGTATTTGGGCCACTTGCTTTTCAGATATGGCCTACTCGCTTGGGAAGAGCATTTCAAAGCCATCATCTAACCGCTGGCGCCCTGCAACCTGAAGGAGCTCCAGTCTTTTTGGGCAGAAATTCTTATTATTCTAAGTTCATATCCCAGACTGCACACATCTGACATCCTCTTAACCCTCTTCGACTATTGGGCGTCAAATTTGTATTGTCTGTGGGCTGTCATTGGACTCTTCTTTAAGCAGTGTTTGTTTTCCGCCTCCTGTTTGGTTTCCTTTACGGTAGGTACACCGTTAACCTGTCACATTGGAATCCAGGTGGTACCAAACAGCCCATCGATTTTGTATCACAGAAAGTTTCAGCAGTGCACGTATTTAAGGTGAAAAAGGAGGCACTGGTATCACTTTTGGCATTAAGAAGTTTCATATTTTCTTGTATGTTGCAAAGTTCCAACATCACCGATCACAAACCTCTGGTTTCCTTATTCAGTCCTCTTTCCAGGCTAGCGGATAGGACCGTACACTGACTGGAGGTGAGTAAATATTTATATGAGGAATTATTGCTATGACATTCGTTACGGGTCCTGTGCCCAGCATGCAAGACGGATGCACTATCGCAATTGACAGTAGGACCAAATACGCTGTTCGATCGACAGGAGCTTCTGGTTTTCATATTGGTCGATACTTTGCAGCAAGCGGCCTCCAACGCCGATGACCTGTTATTTCGTAAAATCATTTTATCAGTCCACACGGGATCGGCATTAGCATGGGCAGCAGCAGCGGGGTTTGAAGGATTCGTAGCACCCCGAGTCGAGTGCCACCAACACCGACTCAAAGGAAGGCCTCGGCGCTTGTTGGTGACGTCACGTCAGCTAGGCACGGCGAACGCCAGGTCTGTTGCAGGCAGAAACGCCTGGGCGTCCTTATCACTATAAATCTCTTATTTTTGTACAAAATGTTTGGTATTGTTTTAGATTCTGCAGTTTAATTTAGATGAAAGATTTTCTTACTATCGTAAAGCTACAAATGAATCCTGTCGAAACAAACGTAGATCAATATGAGAAGATGCTTTGCCCCATTGCAAGCTTCGGAAATTTTACATTCAAGTAACTATGTGTACTTGATCCTTTTTGCTATCGAAACTTACCCCAACTCTCTTACAATTAACTCGTTTCTTTTATTTATTTATTTTCGTTTGACATCGTCATTGCAAATGTGAACTAATTTTCATGTAAATGTCCAACTGTTGCCAGTCATTAGATTACAGTCGTTTTCAACGAAAGGAATTCTAAACAGGAAACAAAATAGCTTAATACATCGAAAATACTCCTGAACTTAAACTTTTTTAAACATACGCATTAGAAAAGATAAATATTCCCCTCTTGCAACTGAAAGGAGAAACTTTATAAGATAAAATAATTTTATTTGATAAAAGAAGTATCTTTCTTTTGCCTCTTCTTCTGTCCACCCACCCCCTCCCCCAACGTGTACAATCGCAAGATATTTCATTAACATTCAGTGCTCCTCACCCCATAGTCAACCAAGATACCTAAAGAAGAGCACCAATATGTTCAAAGTTTATTGTAAAAGCAACCCAGTACAAACGTAACTTCCTCAGATTTACAAATAAGGTAAAGAAACACGAATTCAGTTGCTGCTGGACCATGAAGTTGTTTTTGTATGTCAATCCTTAAAACAGGGGGAAATTTAAGTTCAGGAGTACGCTATTTGTTAAGAAGTGTAATGAATTGCACAATTAACTGATTGCAGAAATCTCTCAGAACAATGTGTGTTGGTCAACTACCGCCAATAGTTTCACATTTTCCTGTGTCAGAGAGGGGGACACCACCATTATGAGTGTGCCTGCAACAGACCTGGCGTTCGCCGTGCCTAGCTGACGTGACGCCACCAACAAGCGCCGAGGCCTTCCTTTGAGTCGGTGTTGGTGCCACCCGCCGCGCTTTCGTTCAGGGCTGCCGGTTAGGCTCTGTCTTTCGTCCAGCAGCAAGTGAGCGTGCTGAGTGTAGTGATGGTCCGCATAGGTCAGCATTTGTTTAAAGTGGACGGCGGTCGGAAGCAGTGCATCCAACATTCCAGTGAATTGGGTTCGTCATCCGCTGCATCTGCGATGCCGCCGTCTCCGAGCCAACAGGCTGATGGGGTCAGGCGCGGCGTTTTCCTGACAGGAACCGCCCCCCCCCCCCCCCCAGGCAAACTCCACCGTCCTATTTTCGCCCCTGGAATAAGGTGGTGGCAGCGATCGCTCCTGTGTCTGCCGCTCGGAGCTTCAAACTGCTGGCACCCTCCTTTTTCGCTCACACGCGGATGAGTCTTCACCTCCGATGACACGAACAGATCAACTGTTTCGCCAGCCTTCACAATCTTCTGCTGCTGCGGAGGTATCCGCTGCGCTGCCGTTGGTTACTTCGGTGACAGGTACTCCGTCGCAAAATCTCGCGCCCTCTTCTCTTTCGCACCTGTGTGGCCATTTCAGGGGGGGCAGGAATTTAGTATCTACGTCAGCAGATATCAGTAAGGATGCAGATCGGCTGGCTTGGATCTTACAGGAGAATAGTATTGCAAGTTATCACAGTCGTCGCGAGCAAAGGACTGTGTGTGTAGAACTATTGACCCAGGTATTTACCTGTCAGCGGCAATAGGTCATGCCCAGTTCGTCCTTGCACTGATTTCAACTATCTCAGACATGGTCTTCACTTCGCGCCGTGCTCTGTTTCCACGTCCTAATTTTCATTTGTTTGCGATGGTCACCCTTTTTTATGACCATACTCGTTTCTACATATTCTTCGAACTGTCTGCTTCCTTAGACTGACACGCATATACAGTTTCGTTTTCTCTTGGGGCTTCGTTGTCGAGCAATCGTCAGTTAGTACAGTTACATTTGTGCGTTTCACGTTGTTGTTACTTCCTCTGCAGATCAAAAGCAAGAAATGAAAAGATAGACATCTCTCAGTTTCACTGATATAAAAAACGACGTTCTATAACGTGAAATGGGAAAGCCTGCATTATCACTAGCTTAATACACACATCGCAGCAAGCATTCGCCGTGAAAAGGAAGACCAAGGAATGAAATTCACTGCTGAAATGGAATGAAGGAATGGAAAAGAATAGAAAAGGATACAGACAAAATGTTGCACGTGTTTTAGATTAGCTAAAAAATTGAAGTTAGTAAGAAGAAAAGAAACGTCGACTCTAATGTAATATTAAAGGCACAAACATAGAGCAAAAGCCGATAACATAAAATTGAGTACAGCAGTTGGGCTATGTTGATAGTATAGTTACGGGGGATAATACATTCCGAATGCGATGATAAAAAGGAAGGTCTGGCCTGGAAAAAACATGCTGGAAGATACTATGTAAAAAGCTCGATGAAAATGCAGGACAGAAGATAGAGAAGCACTGCAGGTTACTAAGAAAGACACAAAGAAGCAAGGTATTACTATTCGATTTTATGCTCAGTACCTTTCTCATAATTGTACAGTAATGCATAATGTTCAGCGAGATGCCAAGAAGACGACCGTTAAAATTTCCTTTGAGCACGTTATCAGATGTAAAAATTGCGCTGAGGTCAAAACAAGAAAAAGTAGAAAAATGGATGAGTGCTTCAACAAAATGTTTCATTATTCATTTGAAATTTACTGAAGGATGAAACCCTCTTTTAGATATCTATACGAAGTAAGATTTAAAGCGGTTTTAACAAAGTATGCGAATATATCGATAAAACTTACTAGCAGTGATATCAAAGAGATTGGTGTGGAATAAATTGAGGTATTTTGGTGGGATGATCTGTTAAGGAAGGGACAACTATGGAGAAAAGGCAGCCGGAGAGGCAAAATACTGCGGTATGGAGCACAGTTATTGTAGACATAGGACGCAGCAAGTGTCACGGGGTAAAAGAAAAATTGACAGCAATTTCAGCCAAACCAAGACTTTATGAAACCAATAAAACAGTTAAGAGGTCAAAATTGACGTCTACATACGTTCGACAGCCACTTATTTGGATGTTTTCCTATCGTTTTCATGCATGATTCTGGCATAACATTAAAAATTTCTCTTCTTTTAACCCCGCTTGGCATTTGGCTAATAGTCTATTCAGTCTTCTCGACAGTTTAGTAGTACGTATTCATCCTGAATTAACGTTTTATTAATTTTTATTTGATTCCTAAATTTTAATCATCTCATTATTGACATGAAATGCATAAGACAGCCGTCCAACAACACACACACACACACACACACACACACACACACACACACACACAAAGCTTGTTCCCTCAGTCCAACACGAAGCTTCATAGTATGAAATTTTCACTCTACAGCGGAGTGTGCGCTGATATGAAACTTCCTGGCAGATTAAAACTGTGTGCCGGACCGAAACTCGAACTCGGGAACTTTGCCTTTGGCGGGCAAGTGCTCTACCAACTGATCTACCCAAGCACGACTCACGCCCTGTCCTTACAGCATTACTTCTGCCAGTACCTCGTCTCCTACCTTCCAAACTTTACAGAAGCTCTCCTGCTAACGTTGCAGAACTAGCACTCCTGAAAGAAAGAATATTGCGGAGACATGGCAGACAGTTGGTAGAGCACTTGCCCGCGAAAGGCAAAGTTCCAGAGTTCGAGTCTCGGTCCGGCACACAGTTTTAATCTGCCAGGAAGTTTCATTGCAGCGCACACTCCGCTGTAGAGTGAAAATTTCATTCTAGAAACATCCCCCAGGCTGTGGCTGAACCATGTCTCCGCAATATCCTTTCTTCCAGGAGTGCTAGTTCTGCAAGGTTAGCAGGAGAGCTTCTGTAAAGTTTGGAAGGTAGGAGACGAGGTACTGGCAGAAGTAAAGCTGTGGGGACGGGACGTGAGTCGTGCTTGGGTAGCTCAGTTGGTGGAGCACTTGCCCGCCAAAGGCAAAGTTCCCGAGTTCGAATCTCGGTCTGGCACACAGTTTTAATCTGCCAGGAAGTTTCACCAAGTTTGATAGTTGTATATTAGGGTGCAATTTTGTGTAAAGGAATTCTGTAAGCTCATAACTCAGTCTTAGTAGTTACTTGAAAAATCAAACATTCCCACTGTCGCTCAAGCTATTGAGTGAAAACCCTGGCACTGGACTTAGAACGAAACAATATTTATTTTCATACTCATTACGTTTTCGACGCACGAAGGAGGTTCCAGAAACACAAAAATATGCTGCTAGTTCGTTATGTAGATGGTATCCAAATGCCTTGTCTCAGTGAGCATCTGAAAGACGTGCCGACAATGGTGGGGGAGTATCCGCTTGCTAATGGTGGCGATCGAGAATCCACCCCTGTGTCAAAGGAAGGAGGGAGACATGATCACGTGAAGGAGGCGGGGAGGAGAGGGGCAGGGGCGGAGGCTGCCGAATCGTCGCGGCGCGCGCTTTAATAACGAGTTGGAAGAAGCGCTACCTTAGGCCGGAGGGCGCCATCGATTTCTCCAGAAATTGCCTTCGACCTCCGCAAGGCTTGGCTGGGTCGGATGCTTTGGTTTCTGGCCGCGATATCGCAGACATCCGGGCCGCGGGGCCACTGCCTGCGGCCGCGACTTCTTATTAAACTGTTTTCCCGTTATTAGCTTCCTTCCCCCTTTGTGCTCGCCGCTACCATCTCCGCCTCGCCGGCCGTCGGTTCACACCGCGATAGTGAGTCCTTCATAGATGCCATCTCCTGCCCGCTGGCTGTGACGGAATGGCCAACAGCCAATGGAGCCTTATATGGGAGTGGGATCCACTCGAGAGCATGTTTGTGTTGTTTAGAGGTGAGATACTGTGATATGGTGAGAAAATATAGCGTGAGTGTAACACGTGGTCGTGGTTCCCAACCTTTTGTTGGCCAGGGACCATTTTGATTTCTTTGCTGTTATCAGGGACCACAAAGTTCAAGAGAAACGAACTGTGTCAACTTAAAAATGAAGACTTTAAAGATATTTATCTAACTCGAAAGTAACATTCATTACCAGTGATATTCTAACAGAAAAAACCACACATTAGTAAAAAATTAAATTCGTCTTGCATAATTGTGAATTTTTAAGCTGTCATCGTGTGTAAAAGCTCTTTAATCCGAGGGCTAATATTACTATTCAAAGCTACACACATGTAAGTAATTACTTTGTCTAGTACTGGACTTGTTTTTAATTAGCAGCAACGCAGAAAATATGTGTGACAGATGATTAGGAAATGGAGAAGGAGCTTAAGGTAGCGCACGGCAATTTCTCGAATTTTATTGATTGAGACTTTTTTTTTTTCTACACGAAAACAGCTCAAGAGAATCATAGTCAAATAGGTCCTTACAGTTCCTATCATTTTAGAAGCAAATGAGCTCTTCCTTGATTTCTACTGCAACTTCTCCCGCGTTACCACTAAAAGGTTTGCGAATCAGTTTTCGGTCAACTTTGGCTTTCGTTTCGTTATATTCTGGGAAGTAATGATTGCCAACATTTGCAGATGACCATTGATGTTTTCTTGTGTGATTCCCCTAGTCGTCTCACACTTTTTACTGACATGTGTCTTTAATATCGCGAACGTTGAGTAATTATTTTCGCACATTTTACCTATCCATGTCTGAAGTTTGCAAATAAAGTCACGATGTTTGTTTGCAACGCCTTCTATATGTCTTTATTCGAAACCTTGCAGATTGCAAGTTCACCTTACTCAAGTGTGCGATAGTATCCCAAGATAAGCTAAATCCATCTGAAATTTCAGATCGGATAACTGCTCTAGTCTTTCATTTTTCCTCATCTAGGAACAACTCAGCCTCCCTTCTGCGTTCACGTAACGAATAAAAGATTCTAATTTTAAATTTTTCGCTCACCATATTTTAGTTGTTGAGGGCCACTGGTGGTCCATGAACCTCTGATTGAAAACCAGTGCACTACAGGTTCATCTTGACGAACTCATTCTAAGACCGATGCTTAATGCTCCTGAACGGTTGTCAGTCAGCATTTATTCCACTCCTCAGAAAATTTCAAGAGAGACATAGACTATTGCGTTACGGGTCTAAAACAAAGAGATACGACTATAGAGCGAGAGAAACTGAACCAAATGTAGTTGGCTGTCGAGCGAGCAATGCATGAAGCGTTCAGGGACTGCGTGGCAGAATGGTATCGAAGCATCTCCCACGAAACCGGATGTAGTTCTCATCATATGTAGCAGAGATATGGAATCTGATGTGTGACATTGTGAAGCAGCAGCCACTTGGAGCAAGCGCCGTGGACTGTGGGCAGCAGCAACTGGACAATAACTCGGTTCATGGAGGGCGTGCTGTCCGACTGGGTCGTCGTCGCTGACTGACTGGTTCCTGGGGCTGGTCAGAGAGCAGCGGCACCGCATGGTCTGCGATCATAACGCCTGAAGGGAAGTTGTGTGGTCAGGAAGCTGACAACACAAGCGAGAGCCCCCGTACGCAAGGAGCATGGGCGGTCCGGCGGTTGGAGTCACGGAGTCTGGTAGTGTGAACTTAGGAAGACGAGTAGCTGGCAATCTGTTGTGGTGGGGGCCTGGTATATAGAGGACACGGCTGGTCGCTGCTGGAGGAAGGAAGTCAGTTGGTGGATGGCCACAGAGGAAGCACTCGAGATGAGAGCAACCGACACGAATTGCGTGCATAGCAGACAGAGCTGGTGGGGTCCGGGCCTGAACCACCGGCTAATGGCAACTAGTTATACATGCAGACATCAGTTCATGTCCATTATAATTATCCGGGCTGTTATGCCGTTGTCGGTTGATGAACTCTGTGGTGATTCCCAACGTTTCGTCTCCGACAGCGGAAGACATCTTCGAGGGGGTCCGTAGCTCGATGGAAGGTCCAACACACTCACTGGCTCGCTACTGACTGCCGCTAAATTCCGTGTCCGCGCGCTCCAGCGCCGCGGCGTGACGTCACGTGTTTTGAAAACGTCAGTGCAATTGGCCGCTGTCCATCGCAGTCGATCGCCGTTGCCATCACCCAGTAGTGGACGGGTGGTACACATCTTCTTTAACACCGGCATCCGTATAGCGTTGAATTTCACGCCCTCCTCCTTTCGGTTGAAATTATTTAGGTGTTTAGCGATTTCGATTGCCTCCCTGTAGAGCCTTCCGTAATATCCGCTTGTGGCCACTGGTACTTGCGTCTCCTCGAAACGAATATTGTGGTTCCCTGGCTGGAAAGCATGCTCCGCAACAGCTGGTCGTTCCGTTGCTCCTGTTCTACAATTTCCCTTGTCCTCTTCCAAACGTTTAGAAACAGTTCTTTTAGTGGTACCCACATAAACATCACCACAGCTGCATGGGATCCTATACACTCCAGCTTTTTCCAATGGTTTGCGAGCGTCTTTGGCAGGCTTAAGGTATTCCTGTATCTTCCTGGTGGGCTTGGAAATTGCGGTAATATTCCACTTCGTCAAGATCCTCCCTATTCTTTCCGTTATATTTTTAACAAACGGCAGGAAAACCTTAGATTTTGCAGTAGCCTGTACGTCAGTATGATTTCTGCGTGGCTGCCTCAACGCACGTTTTATTTCGGCGGACGAATATCCGTTCTTGATTAGTGCATTGCGGAGATGTTCCATCTCAGCGTCGAGCAACTCAGGTTTACAAATATTTCTAGCTCTGTCCGCTAACGTCTTGATAACACCACGCTTCTGTTGTGGGTAGTGGTTCGAATCCCGGTGCAAATAACGGTCCGTGTGCGTGGGTTTTCGGTACACTGAGTACCCCAAACTACCATTTTCGTTTCTAAAAACAATCATATGGAGGAAATGTAATTTGCCGTCTACCTCCTCCTACATTGTAAACTGAATTCTCGAGTTTATACTGTTCAGATGTTCGTGGAACCGGCTTAGTTCCTCCCTACCATGTCTCCATTGCACAAACGTGTCATCCACGTATCGGAACCATACATTAGGTTTTTTGCTGGCAGTACCTAAGGCCTGTTCTTCGAATTTCTCCATAAAGAAGTTTGCAATTACGGGACTTAGGGGGCTTCCCATAGCAACGCCGTCCGTTTGCTCATAAAACTGTTCATTCCACTTGAAGTATGTGGTCGTAAAACAACACTTAAACAGTTCTAAAATATCGGTAGGAAAAATTCTATCCAGCTGTTCCAATACATCATTAAGTGGAACCGTGGTAAACAGCGATTCCACATCGAAGCTGACCAATATGTCCTCCGGCTGGACCACTATGCCATTCAATCTGCTGATGAAATGTGTCGAATTCCTTATATAAGAGTCCGAACGGCCCACATGTGGTTTTAACAGCGTAGTCAAAAACTTGGCTAACGAGTAGTTGGGTGAACCAATGGCACTTAGTATCGGTCTTAACGGCACATTTCCTTTATGAATTTTGGGCAATCCATAAAGCCTCGGTGGTAGCGCAGCCGAATTGCAGAGACCTTTCTGTACACTCTCTTCAATGGAGGACTTTTTTATTAACCGCGACACAGTTCTAATAACGTTATTGATGGGGTCCTTATTCAGCTTCCTATATGCTTGCGGATCCAGTAGATCAGTAATTTTACTCCGATAGTCAGCCACATCCATAACCACCGTTGCGCTTCCTTTGTCAGCTGGGAGAACCAAAATACTATCGTCGTCATTCAGGAGTTTTAAAGCTCTTCTCTCACCCACAGTTATATTACTTTTCAGCGGTTTTGCATTGGCTAATACTCTCACTGTTTCTACACGGATTTCTTAAGCTGTTACAGAATCCATACTGCGAATTCCTGCTTCTACACTGGCTATAATTTCTTCCGTGGGCACAAAACGCGGACTAACAGCAAAATTTCCTCCCTTGGCAAGCACAGATGTCTCATCGTCAGATAACGAACGTTTGGACAAATTGATAACGGAAAGAATAGGGAGGATCTTGACGAAGCGGAATTTTACCGTAATTTCCAAGCCCACCAGGAAGATACAGGAATACCTTAAGCCTGCCAAGGACGCTCGCAAACCATTGCAAAAAGGTGGGATGTATAGGATCCCATGCAGCTGTGGTGATGTTTATGTGGGTACCACTAAAAGAACTGTTTCTAAACGTTTGGAAGAGCACAAGGGAAATTGTAGAAGAGGAGCAACGGAACGATCAGCTGTTGCGGAGCATGCTTTCCAGCCAGAGAACCACAATATTCGTTTCGAGGAGACGCAAGTACTAGCGGCCACAAGCGGATATTACGAAAGGCTCTACAGGGAGGCAATCGAAATCGCTAAACACCTAAATACACTCCTGGAAATGGAAAAAAGAACACATTGACACCGGTGTGTCAGACCCCCCATGCTTGCTCCGGACACTGCGAGAGGGCTGTACAAGCAATTATCACACGCACGGCACAGCGGACACACCAGGAACCGCGGTGTTGGCCGTCGAATGGCGCTAGCTGCGCAGCATTTGTGCACCGCCGCCGTCAGTGTCAGCCAGTTTGCCGTGGCATACGGAGCTCCATCGCAGTCTTTAACACTGGTAGCATGCCGCGACAGCGTGGACGTGAACCGTATGTGCAGTTGACGGACTTTGAGCGAGGGCGTGTAGTGGGCATGCGGGAGGCCGGGTGGACGTACCGCCGAATTGCTCAACACGTGGGGCGTGAGGTCTCCACAGTACATCGATGTTGTCGCCAGTGGTCGGCGGAAGGTGCACGTGCCCGACGACCTGGGACCGGACCGCAGCGACGCACGGATGCACGCCAAGACCGTAGGATCCTACGCAGTGCCGTAGGGGACCGCACCGCCACTTCCCAGCAAATTAGGGACACTGTTGCTCCTGGGGTATCGGCGAGGACCATTCGCAACCGTCTCCATGAAGCTGGGCTACGGTCCCGCACACCGTTAGGCCGTCTTCCGCTCACGCCCCAACATCGTGCAGCCCGCCTCCAGTGGTGTCGCGACAGGCGTGAATGGAGGGACGAATGGAGACGTGTCGTCTTCAGCGATGAGAGTCGCTTCTGCCTTGGTGCCAATGATGGTCGTATGCATGTTTGGCGCCGTGCAGGTGAGCGCCACAATCAGGACTGCATACGACCGAGGCACACAGGGCCAACACCCGGCATCATGGTGTGGGGAGCGATCTCCTACACCGGCCGTACACCACTGGTGATCGTCGAGGGGACACTGAATAGTGCACGGTACATCCAAACCGTCATCGAACCCATCGTTCTACCAATCCTAGACCGGCAAGGGAACTTGCTGTTCCAACAGGACAATGCACGTCCGCATGTATCCCGTGCCACCCAACGTGCTCTAGAAGGTGTAAGTCAACTACCCTGGCCAGCAATATCTCCGGATCTGTCCCCCATTGAGCATGTTTGGGACTGGATGAAGCGTCGTCTCACGCGGTCTGCACGTCCAGCACGAACGCTGGTCCAACTGAGGCGCCAGGTGGAAATGGCATGGCAAGCCGTTCCACAGGACTACATCCAGCATCTCTACGATCGTCTCCATGGGAGAATAGCAGCCTGCATTGCTGCGAAAGGTGGATATACACTGTACTAGTGCCGACATTGTGCATGCTCTGTTGCCTGTGTCTATGTGCCTGTGGTTCTGTCAGTGTGATCATGTGATGTATCTGACCCCAGGAATGTGTCAATAAAGTTTCCCCTTCCTGGGACAATGAATTCACGGTGTTCTTATTTCAATTTCCAGGAGTGTAATTTCAACCGAAAGGAGGATGGCGTAAAATTAAACGGTATATGGATGTCGGTGTTAAAGAAGATGTGTACCACCCGTCCACTACTGGGTGATGGCAACGGCGATCGACGGCGACGGACAGCGGCCAATTGCACTGACGTTTTCAAAACACGTGACGTCACGCCGCGGCGTGGGAGCGCGCGGACACGGGATTTAGCGGCAGTCAATAGCGAGCCAGTGGGTGTGTTGGACCGTCCATCGAGCTAAGGACCCCCTTGAAGATGTCTCCCGCAGTCGGAGACGAAACGTTGGGAATCACCACAGAATTCATCAACCGACAACGGCATAACAGCCCGGATAATTATAATGGACATGATATTTCCGGCCGTGAAAGTCTACATTTTAGTATCAGACAGTTCCTTATACGAAGCTGCAGACACTTCAAGCGTCTTGGCTCCACTGAAGGCTGTGCCGGCTGTACCCAAGTAGAAACTGCTCGTGGTGAGTGGCGCCGTCGATGGTGTGCAAAGAGATCATCGTTCTGCTGATTGGCGACACAGTGTCAGTTGTGGAGTCATCTATCGGTCTGGGCGTGGTTCACATGTATGTACGACCAACAACAGTAGGGTTCGGTGTTTTCCTGTTCATTATTATTTACAGAGACGCCACTTAAGATGTGCTTGCCCTGGATACTTCCCTGCTGTGAGTGCTTCTGTGTGATGCTGGAACTCAAGGATGTTCTTGGTATTACTGTTACGTTATGATTAACTAATTAACCATTTACATATTTTATCTGTAAGTACTGTTTGTATGGATTTAGTGAACATATCTATCTTCGGCCATATTCCACCACTGAGCATGCCATTCTCGGCTGGTTAAAATGTCTACCACTTGCTGTCACTAGAATTATCTTGTCTTCGTACATCCATAGTTGAAATGGAAGACAGTGGGACTTCAGCTGGTATAAATTTATATTAAAAATGAAGAAATTCCTCCAGCTATATTTAAGGTGTCGTTTTTATTTTGGCAACTAGTTTCAACGTTATAACAACGTCATCTTCAGGCCGGACAAATCTACATATACAGGGGTGTCAATCCAAGTACATGAATTCATGTACTTGGATTGACACTCCTATATATGGAGATTTGTCCTGCCTGAAGATGACGTTGTTACAACGTTGAAACTAGTTACCAAAATAAAAACGACACCTTAAATACAGCTGGAGGAATTTCTTCATTTTTTATATAGAATTATCTTAGTTCTTTCATGTCCTTTGTCACCTCACATTTATTTATTTCGAAAGTAGTGAGTAGTGTCATTACTTGGGCCCAGTAACCATTATTTGTGTTTCTTTCTCAGCTTGTGTAGTAAATTATATGTAGTTTTATTGATTTACATTGTGCACTCCCGTATCGTTAAAACTGCAATTATTTAAGTATTTGGATTTTGTCAAGTTGACGACTAATGTAAGATATCATGTTCATTTGATTTGTTGGAATTATTTTTAGTACTTTCTGCCATTATCAGGAATGGAGGAAGCGATGTTTACGTAATCCATTAAAATTGAGAAATTATGACTACCTATTTTCGGTTGTAAGAAACAACCATCTTCAAGTGTGTAAACAAGCAAAAAAGCAAAAGTACAGGTAACTGGCTAGAAAAAATCTTTTAACAGTGAAGGTGTAAAAGATAAAAATGTCCGAAGAAGCAAAAAATACAAAGCTATACCCTACTACTAAGCTATAACCCACTGCTCTGCTAAAAAGGCATAACAGGCTATGCAAAAATCATCATATATAAAAACGAATCTGCATTGAGTCGGCTTCAGAGTGTTGCAGTGACATAAATTTTTGGGCTTTTCATGCTTACCATGCACATAATAATGCGGAATGAACACGACTTTTAAAGTCGATTGTGATGTAAGTTCATTTTAATATATGATCTAGAATGATATTTTCACTCTGCAGCGGAGTGTGCGCTGATATGAAACTTCCTGGCAGATTAAAACTGTGTGCCGGACCGAGACCCGAACTTTGGACCTTTGCCTTTCGCGGGCAAGTGCTCTACCACTGAGCTATCCAAGCACGACTCACGCCCCGTCCTCACAGCTTTACTTCTGCCATTACCTCGTCTCCTACCTTCCAAACCTTACAGAAGCTCTCCTGCGAACCATGCAGAACTAGTACTCCTGAAAGAAAGGATATTGCGGAGACATGGCTTAGCCACAGTCTGGGGGATTTCTCCAGAATGATGTTTTCACTCTGCATGGTTCGCAGGAGAGCTTCTGTAAGGTTTGGAAGGTAGGAGATGAGGTACTGGCAGAAGTAATGCTGTGAGGACGGGGCGTGAGACGTGCTTGGGTAGCTCAGTGGAGCCGGCACGAACTTAAACGGATGTCTTACCACGTCCGACCCGAGCAGATGCAACGAACGAAAGCGAGCAAAATGAGATTTAAAAATAAAAAATAAAGTGGTAGAGCACTTGCCCGCGAAATGCAAAGATCCAGAGTTCGAGTCTCGGTCCGGCACACAGTTTTAATCTGCCAGGAAGTTTAATATATGATGTTTATTATTTGTGATGTTATATGCCGTAATTTTTTACCAGAGTAATAGGGTGTACCTTTGTATTCTGCACTTTATTCATATCGAAGATCTCAAGTATTAAAGCCCTTATGACCCATAGCCATTTTCAGTCGGAAAGTTGTTGGCGCTACGGTGATTTATAGCTATTATTTGTCTTCCATTAGAATTTAGTTGTGAATGGTATTTCTTATTTAGTTTGCAGGATGCTGTGATATAGTCCTTTACATCAACTAAAAATTACTTAAAGATTTTAGGGACTTGGAGTCTGTGGGCTGGATCTGTGTAAACTAAGCAGGGAGAGAATCACGAGTGAGCGCCACCGCTTGCAGATCAAAGACACCGCAGATTCTCGAGAGTCGACCAAGCGGGAGGCCAACACGTGGGAGCAGGTGGGCTTCTGCGACCAGCAGTGGTGTTCCCGGGAGTGTCCTGCTCACACTGTGCCACAGATACTCACAGAAAATCATAAACCCCAGATAGTTACAGTCATAGTTCACTAAATGTAAAAGTATGTATACAACAGGTATAGTATCTAAATCTCCAGACAACATTGACACGAGAAAACAGGAGTTTAATACAATCAGTTAATGAAAAGTTATATAAAAAATAGGTTTCGTGAAGAAATGACCATCCTATGACCCTACGGGTCTATGCCTAGTAGAACGCACAATCTCCATGTGATTTGTTGTCAGTTTCTGACGGGCCTCGTACCTCATCTTTCAAAAGATTGATTTAAACTCCTAATAAATAATGCAGCGAAATGAAGACTTATCACACTAGTGATTATAACACTGTCATGCATATAATAGCCACAGATATGAAGAATTACGTTAATGAATCGCATAAAAGTTAAATAAATGCATCAGTCTATGATTTACTGATCAAATCGTTGTCCACGGGTGTGGTCATTTTCAAATAAACTGCTGACACATTTTTCTGTTAGCTCATAATCTGGTTCATTTGCGCAAAATACACTCTAAGGAAGGAAGGGGAAAATAAAGAACGACGCACCACGGAGTAATTGTCTGAGTGGGAAGAAAATTGGTAGATATGATGTAAATGTACAGAAAAACAAGTGATTACAATTTTAGAACCATTGGATGATTAATTCAAGAGAAAGAGCTTCACAAATTGAGCAGGTCAATAGCGCATCGGTCCACATCTGGCCCTTATGCTAGCATTAAATCAAACTGAAGGCGGAGGGGAAGACAGAAAAGGAAAGGAAAGGGAAGCGTGGCATCAGCGGCGACGAGTGAAAAAGTGTGCCGGACCGGAATCGACCTGGGATCACTTCCTTACTAGGCAGTTGCGTTAACCACTGTGTGATCCGGGCAGAGTGTTAATCGCAGCCGGCCATGTGGCCGAGTGGTTCAGGCGCTTCAGTTTGGAACCTCGCGACCGCTTCGGTCGCAGGTTCGAATCCTGCCTCGGGCATGGATGTGTGTGAGGTCCTTAGGTTAGTTACGTTTAAGTAGTTCTAAATTCTAGGCGACTGATGACCTCAGATGTTAGGTCCCATAGAGCCATTTTGTTAATCTCAACTGCGCGGACTATCTCGGTACGCAACTAGACCGACCCACACTGCCATCCAGCGCTCCCTATCCATGGCCCGTGCCCATGTCCTCCATGCTGCCTCTGTAGAGATTCCCGCAGGACGTCGGACGTACATGTGCATACGCACTGAACGTGGTGCATTCATTGTCCATGGAGGCGACTTAATTATATGAATGCCTGATGTCTGTTCAATCTGATATGTCCGGAAGACACCACTCATTCATGTAACCAGTTCACCTCGATGGGCAATGGATCCACCACATTCAGTGCGAATGCACACTTACACTGATCAGAAAAAACATTATGACCACTGCCCACCGCGACGCTGGATGCCGCGTGGTGGCACGTGACGCGGTAACAAACGTATGTAAGAGGAGCAGACAGGGATGGGGGATTACTCCAGCAAAGATATGGCCTGCAAATGGGGAACTCCATTGAGACAAGCGACTTTGACAAAGGGCAGATTATTATTACGCAGAGCCTTTGACTGAGGATCTCGGAAACGACGAATCTGGTCGGAAGTTGACGTGCTGTCTTGAGGATCTACGGAAAGAGGTAGAAGAACAATGAAATTATCAGTTGGTGCTAAATGGTTGGACGTTTACGACTCTTCATAAATGTGGGGTTTGGAGGCTTTTCTGCTCTGTAAAGTAGGATATGGGGTGGTCTATGGCGTATCTGCCGAAAGAGCACAATGCTAATGCACGCAAGAGTTTTTCGGAGCACACCGTTCATCGTACATTGTTGAACATGGAGCTCCGCAGCAGACCACCCCTAGGTGTTCACATGTTGACCCAACGACATCGTCATTAGGATTGTGGTGGGTATGGGACCATCGGGATTCGACCATCAATCAATGGAAGCGTCAAATGATTTTTATTCCAGTCTTTGATCACAGTATCAATTCTTCTGACGATGACCCGTTTCAGTCCGTAATCACCATCCTCAGATCTTTTCTACACCATGTCTTAAAGTGATAAGGCCATAACGGCATCGTCAAAACACGTGGAAACGTGTCGACTCTTAGGGTGAAACACTTTGGTACACCAGGTCGCTGTCGTCTCCACAAACGCCATCATCGAGGTGAATGGCTGCTCCAAAGGTGCAGTGCCCCACGGTGGGAGCAGTTTTATGTTATGGGAAAAAATCTTCTGCGCTCGCATGGGGCCTGTGGTAGTAGTCGAGGGTACGCTGACAGCTGCGAACCCCCTTCATTCCTTCATACTTGTTGTCTTTCCTCACGACGATGTTATCACCCAGCAATATAACTGTCCATGTCTCGGAGCCAGAAACGTTCTACAACGTTTGAGGAGCATTATAGTGAACTCACGTTGATGTCTCGGTGACCAAATTCGCATGATGCAAATCTTATGGAAACCATCTGGGCCGCTATCGAACGCCATCAGCGCGTGTGTAAATCAGCGGCCAGTCATTTACGCGAACTACATGACATGTGCGTAGACATCTGATGCCTCACACCTTCAAAAACCTACCAAAAAACTGCCGGATCCCTGATACGCAGTATCAGCGATATATTTCGTTCCAAAGACGGACAAACAAGCTGTTAAGATGGTGGTCATAATATTTTGGCTCATCTGTGTACATTCGACCTCCTGCAGGCATCTGTACGTAGCGAGCGTGGAGGGGATGGACAGGCACTGTGGATCGGTGGGAATGTGGATCGGTGGAGAGGCGTGCCTATATAATCCGCGCAAATTGCGATAAACTCTGTGTTCGGGTGGCAGGGTGCCTAGTAAGCAGGAGATATCAAGCTCGAATCAGTCCAGCACACATTTTTGCCCGTCGTCGCTGATGCTGCAAAAAGACATGATGCAGCTGATATCAATAATCCGTTCCCTTTCCTCCCTTGTCCTTCAATTTGCATAATATGTTTCACAGCTGCGGAATCTGCTTGGTGTCTTTTCTTTCGTACGTGACCGAAAGAAGAGTCACCACGCATCCATATAAGTCATCCAGGCAGTTATTGGGCTTGGCATTCATTGATGGAATTGTTGGACGTCCTCCTGGAAGGATGTCGTGCCAAATTCTATTCAAGTAGTGCCTTAGATCGTTAAAATCACGTGGTGATTGGAGGGCCTTGTCCATAATGCTCCGAAAGTTCTCAATTAGGGAGAGATCCGGTGACCTGGGTTGTCAAGGCAGAGTTTGGCAAGCACGAAAGCAAGCGATGGAAACCCTCGCCCTGCGCGGGCGGACATTATCTTGCCACGAAGGGCAACAAAAAGGGGCGTAGAATAACGTACATGTACTGCTGCGCTGCGAGGGTGCTGCAGATGACAACTAAAGTGATCCTGTTGTGAAATGTAATGGCACCCCAGACCAACACTCCGAGATAATTCCTTCGTGGTGCGTTACTTTTTTTTCTTTTTTTTTTCTTTTTTTTTCTTAGACTTACAACGCTACCATCCTCTCTAAGGTCACAAAAGATCTCAATATAAGTGAGTAGAAGACATTCCTAATATAAGTCTACAAACAACCTATTCCACCTTATATGTTCATTGCGTGAACATGAAAGGAGTCCCTCTTGAACCCTGAGTGTCTTTTAAGGCTTCAGTTTTATATATAAATTTCTTACGCCACTTAGAGAGTAAATTCAGGTATTACTATTCAGCTTATTTTAACATGAAAGTAAATTTGACTTTGAGTTTAAAATTAGTGATTCAGTGAAATGTTAATTAACTTTTTATTCAATAAAAGGTCTTAAGAGTCTTATAAATGTACAAAGAGGACAGTAGTAACACTAGGTGGCGTTGGAACTTGTTTCTGTTGGCAAAGCTGAAACTGCATTTACGTTTGAGCTAACTTGTGAGACGTTTGTACATAGACTTACTACATGTGTTGTTACTGCAAACGTATTAAACATGCTGCAGTTTCTAATATTGTGTTGGAGTTGGGATGAAATAATTAGTAATAGTGAATTAAAAACTTAGATTTTAAGTTTATAAGTTGAATAAAATTTCTGGTTAAAATCATTTAACGTGCAGGGTAGGCAAAATAAAATAAGAGTGATACGGAACTGACGCTTAATAATGATGCACCAACCGCTGGCTGTCACATGTATGCGCATCTTGCGCTTCCTCTGTCCCCGCGAACTCCACTGTCTCACTACGTTTGATTGAGTGAGAGGAACAGACGTGTTTAGTCATGAGTTGAGTGCAATGCGAAACGGTGCTCGTGATGAAACAGCGCTTGTTCATTGTTATTATATGAAGCACAATTCAACGGAAACGTGCGGAACTATTTGAGCGAAAGTTCAGGACAGGAAGTGTTTTGGCAAAGCCTCCTGAAAAGTCCGAAATGAAAAACTTTGTGGCCAAATGGCGCGAAACGGTGAAACGGACTCTGTGGTGAATGAAAACCGTAATCACCTGAGAATAATCTGAACAGCAGAAAACACTGCTCGAATGACAGAAAGGCTGGAACAAAGTCCGACGACATCTCAGCGCCGTTTCTCTGTGGAAGTTGGAACCAAGATATCGCCGTGTGTAAATATTATCAAATAAGACCTGCATCTGTCTCCCTACTAATTTGCTATTGTGCATGAGTTAAAGTGATGAGACAAACTTTCACATTAGGGAACCCCAGCTTTTCATTTCTCCATGTGAGGCCTGGTTCAGCATTTCAGGAAATGTAAACTCATAGAACATGTGTCATTATCCATCAAAACATTCCAGTCAGTACTCTGAATTCTTCCCACAAATTTTTGATGATGACTGGTTTATCCAAAAACTGTTTAATCTATATGTGGATCAACTAACAAAAATAAAAGACTGTATGGATATTTTCAGCAAGACGAAGCAACAGTACACACCGACTTGACAACTCGTCAGCAGTACATGAGATTTTCAGCTGAGGAGAGTACAATCAGTAGACACCGCACAGTCTTCTTACCACCTCGATCTTCTGATCTCTCTCACTATGATTTTTTATGGGGGACAAATCGAAGGGTCAAATTTAGTCAAATAATCCTCACACTCTGGGACAGCTACTGTAGAACTTTGAAACTGCAGTGTAACTGAACCGCTTGTCTACTTCTCTCTAACCGATTGAATGTTGCTAAAACTTTCAATCAAAACTTCTAAAAAAAAGATTTCCAAACAAACTCACGTACTCTGCAAAACTCTTGAATATACTGAATCATACAAAGACTTAATATGATTTTGTCAACACTATCTACAAGTTGAAGCTAACTGTTTATCTAAACTATGCGGTGCTACACTGAATGTAACCTCACTTCTGAAATAAATGCGCAACTGAACTTACAAAGAGATTCCTGGCCCTAAACTGTATTTTCACTTACCTCGTGACTCGATAAACATTTTTTACAGATTTCTCGAAAGCAGTGCACAACACACAGTAGCAAAGCAACATTAAAATACTACGACTGAAAATTACGTACCACAGAGTGCAATGTGCGTACATACATAGTAAACTGAATTAAGGATGAGTATTTTAACTGGTAACAAAAGACATCTAACAATATTAAAATGAAGCTCTATAATTAAAAATAATGCATTAAAAATCTTCTGAATGTTCATAATAGTGTTCATATAAAATGACCTTGAGAATTAACTTTAAGAAAGGGAAATCCAAATAACAATCCTACCATCTAAGCTTCGTTGCTGCAACCTCAGTAACACAATGCTACACGCCTCCGTGCTTACCACAATCTCTCAGCAATGCAGAAAAACTCACAAATAATCTCCTTAGCTTCTCTCTCCATAACTGAATCAAAAATATTCGTTCTCTAATTCGATGTCCCATATCACGCTTAAAAAGAAAATTTCCTGTCCATTTTTCGAAACGTGTCTGCTACTGAAAACTGCACAACTTAGAATGTACGTAACTTTGTTACCGCTCTCAGGCAGGGATGTTATAGCAACACAAAGATATTGCAGCAATAGTCACAGATTATGAAGCTATGTGAGCTATGCGTAATGATATTTACGTAATAAACGGAATTTGCAGAGTAACCAAAGTAATATACATGACTCACAACTGTTGCTGCTATGCCTCAGTTAGAGCTGCTGTGCATGTCTCACAGTTTCATGAATTCAGAACAGTGCTGCATCAGCGTCAGTGGTGGCCATTTCCAGAATTTTTCGAGATGTTTTATTAGCAAAGGACAATCCCACGTTATTGTAAACAGCTTTCCAGATCAGCAATCTCGTCATAGTATTAGCATATCAATGCAGTTATCACTGAAAGAAATGCTGGACACAGCGAAACCTTTTGGATGGCTGATATGTTTAACTAGTTTCGGGGCTTGGTAAATCATTATACGGCAGCAAGGTATAATGGTTTCGGAGAATGGACTGGGAGAGTGGGTCTATGCTAGAGATAGGAGGAGGCATTGAGGGTGAAGACAGCCAAATGTTGTCAAAGTTCACGTAGCAGTGTGTGCATGCAGTAGACAGACGACAGGAAAATGACGTTGAATCCTGCACTTAGGCACGTTAATGTCAATGTGCTGCTGTAAGCACTTCTTGAAGAGGCAGCCCGTTAGCGAGAGGCCTTGTCTACCGGTGCATTCTAAGCAGCCTGCTATTGCCGAGTCAAGATGGCATGATAGAATCCCAGCTTCGGTGGCTGGTGCCCAGCCTGGCAGGAGGCACTGTAGACGTGCAGTTGACAGATCCTGGAGCGTTGGCTGGGACGCTGCTCCCAATGGCGTGAGAACCCAGTAGAGCTGAGTTCGTAGGATCTCAATACGTACCTCAAATGATGATGTAATAGTACCATCTCCAGCTTGCAGTCTCTTGTAGATGGCAGCTGAGTGAAGGCGATCTGATGGCTATGCCGTCAGGCAGCACTCCATGGTTCACAGCCCAGGTGAGATGGCGATAGCTGTGTCAGAAGAGCCATCATATGGCAGAGTCCAAAACATGTCACGTGTTGATGTGTAGCGCAGCCATGCCAATGATGTGTTTGGTTGGCCTGCTGGTATACAGTGTGTTAGGGATATAAGTGTAAATACTGTGATCAGTAGTACCGTAACATGTACCCACTTCATTGTGTTAGTAGTTTTTTCTCTGCATCTAACAGTTTTCCCATCAAACACAGCTCATGTTTCAGTACCTGATGTTTTTTGCACAGTCGTAACTGCACCAGTAAGTGGACTGTGCCTGTCAGCATACGCTAACTATCTTGGGTCCAGGTGTCCACACTTCAACATCTGACCCGCTGCCCAGGGGAAAACAAAAACTGCACTGTTGTTGCACGTACCTGGTGGTACCAACCAACCTGAAAACATACTACTCCTAATAGCGATAATTTTTAGTCTGAAAATGAAATACGCTGTCCTCAGCCATCAATAATATAACGCCCTGTATATACAACCAAAGTGAGTATCTTAATGTGAAAGACAAGTACTGCTGCATATATCAGTTCCATCGAAACTTGCTGATGGCAGACCATTGGCCAGACAACTCGGTCGCTATTGAGGATGGTGTGTGTGGCGAAATATTGCATCCACTGTGGGCAAGCTGCACCTTGAGTACAGCTCCAGCTTCCTGTACGGGCCTGTATGGCTACAAACAATTTTTGTAAAAAAATTACTTTCTGGTTTATTGCATAACAGAATATTCATGATTTTCTACTTTGCAGCAGTTTTTACGTTAAAAAGTTATTGCTTCTGCTTCATAGGTTTTCCTTATACATTGCTGGACACGAGTCTGCATCACTGAAATGTGGCACGCTGAACTTCAGTTAAAGAGAAGGTAGCGTACAAGTGTTTACATGTGGCTCCAGCCAACTAGTAATTTGAGTGAGTAAACCAAAGAAAAGATTGTACAATAATAGAATATGATAATTGTTATCGTAAAGATTCTTGCTCTTATTCTAGATGGTGATGGAAGCTGTAAACTTAAAAAAGCGACAATGTCAAATACAGTTCCTTCAATAATATTTCTTTTTTCTTTTTTGTTAGCTAAATAAGCTATGACAGCACAAATATTCTCTCTGTCGGTGCATTTTGTTTATTAAAACAGTTCAAGATGCAGTGAGGATTAAGCAACTGATGTAAACGCCACATTTCCAACCTGATTCCTTTCATCGCCTGTCGACCGATGCATACTGGCTCCATCTCTGATTTGAGCGGAGTACGTACATCCTATACCGACAGTGTTAAATTTGCAATATTGATGACCTACTATCTCAGAACCTCTGACAGATAGAGATCTGAAATTTTTGGGATGTATAGTATCACTTCTTTTCTGGTTACTGAACCAGAATCAAAATGTACAGAGAAATAATTAGCTAGTTATGATTTTTTAAAATGTTGTTCAATATTTTCTTTTAAAAGTCCACTTTTTCTTCCGTAAGTAAAAAACCGTTAGAGGTAGAGATGTTTTGGGAGGTTCAGTAGCTGCAGTATATTAAGTGGTAACATAGTGTAAAATTAGAGATATGTATCTGTAATATTCCTGAGATAATGGGTCAAATAATTTTAAAAATATCATTTCCGGCAAATCAAGTTCAATCATTTTATTTGATATTAACTTACACATGGAGGCATGACAGCTTTCAGAAACATCCAGGCCCATAATCAGCATCATCTGGATCATGTTCTTGACTATCTTGTAAACCTAGAAGCTTCCTTCTTTTCCTGCCTCTTGCTTCTTTAGTCATTTCCTCTGCTGCACGCTGGGCTTTCATGATCCTAAGTCGATCCATTCGCTGAAAGGCTTGCAGTGTGTTGGCATCTGGAGTGATACCAAGTTTTCTAGTACCCCAATTCTTCCCTTTATACCATCATTAAACGTTATCACAGCATCACAAATACCCAAGCATAGAGTTTTCCTTCCTACAAAGACATTTTTTGGTATGCGGGTCCAAATTACATTATTGAAAGAATCATTCGGGTTTAGTGTTCGACCATGGAGACATTTGGAAAGAAGGCCAGGATGAGCTGATTCTCTATATATTGGTATTGTAGCCTCAATCACTGCAGATGGTATGCTAAATTGTTCCTCGCTACCCGGTGCCAGAGCTTTGCGGTACTTGCGCCATGAATCAGCACCAGGTGGACAAAGACCATGTATAGGTGTATCAGCAGCGGAAGATTTGTGGAAGAATATAGCCCACACTGCTCGTCTCATCCCTTGTAGGTCATGTGTATTGTTTCTTATTGCCATTCAATAATAATGCTGGAGTTCATCGATGTTTTTGTCTGTAAGTCTTCCTTTACCATTTAGAGTCTTTCCATCTGATAACTTCTCTTTTCCTTTTGTCTGCTTCAATTTTCGGAGACGTGTTCCCATCAGTTTTATAACGTGGCCCACTCATTCAATCTTAACAATCTGCTTATTACCATAAGGTTGGCTTTCCACTACTGATTTGTAAGCATTTGAATCACCATACTCCAAGTACTCAGTGTAACTCACACCTCTCTCCTGTTGTGAATGCCTGAACATAGAAACAACTGCAGTAGCCTCCATAGCCCCACTAGTTCCCTCATAATTCTTAGCACAATTTGTTTTATGGCTTTCACTTGTTTCATCAACTGATTTACACTGATGACAGTATTTAGTTAGCATTTCAGTGTCTAAAACTTTACCTGTGTCAACACTAGTGACAGTCGCAACTGCAATTTTTGATGTGTGACCTCTGTTCTGCCATGTGCCATCAACTGCCACAGATAAGTCTGTTGTGTTATTTAATTCTACTGCTTCTTTAGCAGCAGCTTTCATAGAAGCAACAGCAACAGATTTGACACATTCACCAATTACTTTTGTGTACTTACTTGATCTGGTTGGTGGGTTTGGCAAGTTCAGCGTTGCACACAATACTTCAGCTGCAGTCATCCTTTCCCAATGCACCTCATTCCATACAGGAATCTAACGTTGCTCTCAAACAAGTCATTCTTGCACTTTTCAGAAGTCCAAAATGATGTCGAGAGCCTACAATCTTTGCGCTGGATATCAAGTTTGTCAGCCAGTCCAGTCCTTGCAGATGAGTCCACAGAGACGCTAATTTGCCCACCACAAACCTTACATGACACAGCATCTTGCAAAACGTGTCCTAACACACTCAAATCTAAAAGAACATAACCTAAACTATTTTGATCTTTGCCAATAAATAAATCCTCATGGTCTCCAAGTTTCCGCTTCGAAGCACTAGTAGGCGTGTCCTTATCACGGGTCTGTGAAAAATCTATTTTAGGATCAACACTGGATTCAGATTTTGTGGTATGCTGATTTCCAAGAAAACGTCACTTCTTAAAATAACCCTTTCTTTTCGTCTTGTTGGAAAGAGGTATAAGAGCGTATAATAACACACCAAACCACTGTGTTTTCAGTTCAAAACTTATGGAACACGACAACCACAAAGTAAATAAACAAAATGCATGTGCTATACCGCCATTCCTGTTTACACAGTGGATCCAACCTCTTAACACGAACATTAACATGATTTCAAGGAATAAATAGCTGAAAACCACAGCCTTCTAGATTGAATAGTTCAAGAGATAGAGATACTGCAGAACGACCGGATAATTTTACACACGCACTATTAAACTTTGAAATGATAAAAACTACACTTCCAATTGGAATTTTTCGATAAATAATGCATCAAATTATTAAGGAGAGATCAAATATTAATAAGAGATACTAATCCTAAAATGTCACTTTTTGACCAATTCCGCCATACGTACTCCCCTTAAAGATAAATCAGGCACCGGAGTTTCCTCACCATGGCCACGTACGTTTATAGGGATCAACATGGTGATGTAGTTTCTTGAGATTAGGCCGGTATTACACTATCAAATTTCTTTGCCCAATATCTTTGTCAAAGATATTTGATGGTGTAATAGGGACTTTGTCAAATGTCGTCCAATATTTGATCAAATCTAGGGCCTCGCTGTAGATTTGATCAAAGAAATCGCCTGTCTTCTGTTCACTGCAATGTGACATGTTACCACATGGAGCGCTAGCATCGCTGCATTCTGTCGTCTGTAGTGTTTTTATAAACATTGCCGGTAACTACAATTGGTGTGTGCCGACAACTACAAAATTAATAGGGATGTATGAAGCTGATGAGGCGCTTTACAGCGTGAGGCATCCTGAATACAAAAATAGATTAAGAATATTGGAGACCTGACCTGACCTAACATAACATAACCCTCTTATGTAGCAAGGAATCGGAGTGTTACAGTGAGCCTGTCTTCTGAAGATGTAGCAGTTCTTAAGTGAATATTTTGCTTTGTGATATGAGGATACACCTCACAGAGCACATACAGAAATGTATGCTCATCCATTCTTAAGTAATTGATGTACAACTTGACGTCTTCCACTGTAAGCCCACCTAACAAGTTTTGTTGAATGCTTTTATCGTGTCGTCGTAAAACCCACGGCTTCACCCAGATTAGATTAGTTTTTCGATCCATAGATCCGTGCTGAGGACATCCTCGTGGATGTGGGACATGTCAATTTTTTTTAAGCTGAAATAACAATACTAATAGTATGAATAAATACATCATTTGTTTCTATTAAAAATTTCGTCAATGGAGTAGAAGGAGTTGGCCACTAGCAAGTCTTTCAGGTTTCTTTTAAACTGATCTTTATTTGTAACTAAAATTTTTATGTTTGCTGGCAAATTATTTAAGATGAGTGTTCCTGAGTAGTGGACCCTTTTTTGAACTAAAGTAGGAATGAAAGTAGGCAAAGTATGCAAGCTTCTTCATTTTTATGTTGCTTATGTCTGCTAACACTCGAATTGCAGACACAGGTTTGTTAAGGCGTTTCTGCAGTTCTGTGGTGTGCTCCTCCCAACTGAATTTGTTATCAAGTTGTAATCCCAGGAATTTAAGACTGTCAATCTTGTATGTATGGTTCCTTTTTTCCCCCACTTCTTTTCCGCATGTGCACACGATGCAATTGCGGTACGTGCAACTGCTGCGGTTAATAACAAGTTGTTGTCAGCCATCTTGAACTTTGACGAAAAATTTGATGACAGTGTAATACCCCTTCTAGCGCTACGTCAAAGATCTTTGTCAAATATATTTGACGGAATATTTGATCACATCTTTGATCAAATCTTTGACAAAGAAATTTGATAGTGTAATACCGGCCTTAGCGACGTAACGGTGAGGTGCACAGGTTCTCGCCGTGACACACGCTGCCGGGCCGCACACCCTTAGCTGGCGGCGGCGGCGGTGGGGACGGCGGTTTAGATCAACACGCGTGGAGCTGACAAAAGCGCGCTGGGCAGGGCTGGGCCCAAAGGGCTGATAGCGCCGCCCGCAATGAGGCCAATTCGTCACGCTGCGCGCGTCAGCCGCAGCCAGCGCACCCCGGCTCACCTCGCGGTACTGTGCAGGTAGCGCAGGGCTCGCTCGCGGCCTTCGCACAGGCTGCTGCCGGCGTTCCACGACTGTGTGTGACGCCCCTCGAGCAGTGCCCTTCCACGCTTTTCCACAAAGGCACATGTTGCACAAAATATACACTGCCGGGAACGGGAAGTGTTACAACCCGAATGCTTTTCACGCTACCAAACTCATGGTTATTCTTTACCTCTGGCATAATATCAGTAATTATTTTCACAGTACAGAGGTGGTTTATCCAACACAACGTAACTAAGAAATTGTAGCATGTTACCATGCAAGTCTTCACACTCTCTCTTCAAGATTTTCGTCACGCTGCTTATTTTTTCGGTCATCATTTTGTGACTGATTTGATGCAGCGCGCCACTAATTTCCTCTCCTGTGCCAAACTTTTCATCTGAGTAACACCTGCAAACAACGCCCTCAAGTATTTGCTAATGTGTTCAAATCTCTGTCTTCAAAAAATGGTTCAAATGGCTCTGAGCACTATGGGACTCAACTGCTGATGTCATAAGTTCCCTAGAACTTATAACTACTTAAACCTAACTAACCTAAGGACATCACACACAGCATTCAAACCTGCGATCGTAGCGGTCGCGCGGTTCCAGACTGTAGCGCCTAGAACCGCTCGGCCAGTTCGACCGGCTTACCGGCTACAGTTCCCTCTAGTACCAAGGATGTTATTCCCTAACGCCTTAACAGATCTCCTGTCATCCTGTCCCTTCTGCGCATTGATCTTGGCCTGCCATGTACTCTGGATGAAATTTTAGCGGATGACTCAGGAGCAGCTGTTCGAGTTCTTCGTTTTATCCACTTGACAAACCTGTCTAAGGACATTTGATTATGCTATTTTCTTTTAATCCCTTGCCTGTTAATGTGCCTTTTATAGTGATGTCCTTTTTAGTTGCTGTTTTAACATTGTGCCTCGCTTTGCATTCATAATTTAGTCTGGGCGCTAATGACCGCTGTAGTTGTGCGCTCTAAAACCACAAAAAAAAACTGTCCCTTCTAATTGTCAGTGTTTCCATCATATTTGTATCCGCGCCTACTCTGCTGAGAACCACCTCTTTCCTTAGGTCATCCGCCCTCCTAACTTTCAGCATACTTATGTAGCAACACATCACATTTCAGATGCTTCGATTCTCTTCAATCCATGTTTCACTAACATACAGTGATGTGCTCGAAATCTACTTTCTCAGAAATATCTTCGTCATATCAAGGCCTTTGTTTGTAATGAGTAGAATTCTCTTGGCCAGTAATGCCATTTCTCCCAGTGCTCGTCTGCTTTTAATGTCCTCTATGCTATTGGCTATTTTGCTGTCAACGTAGCACAATTCCTTAACATCATCTACTTCCTGATCACCATTTCTGATATCAAGTTTCTCGCCGTTTTCATTTCTACTGCTTGTAATTATTTTCGTCTTTCTTCGATTTACTCTTGATCCTTATTTTGAATTCATTGAACTGTTCGTTAAATTCAGCACATTCTTCTTGAAACTGTTTTATGGAAACAACAGCAATAGTGTTGCTACTCTTCACTGTTATCGACACATTATAGGAATACGAAGAGGTCCTCTCCCCGAACCGGGGTTTAAGAACACAATTCGTAAGTTTGAATTAACTGGCGATTTGGAAACTGCTCCAGGGAAAGGCCAACGGCCAATACTATCACAACTTGTGGCGACGAAATTTCGGTGCCTGTGTTGTAAAGAAGTACGATGGAAGATCGTTTTATCTGTGTCCATGTCACTTGTTGTTCGGACAGAATAATGTTTCGCATACCTGTTCTTTGGTTAGCAGTGTCATGTAATAGCTGTGCTGTACGGTCCAGAAACGAATGTCTGCAATATACTTAGGCGTTCTAGAGGTGTCCTACTTTTACTAGTGCAGATCAGGCCTGTATGACTAGATATGCTTTGTCGAACATGTAGTTCGTGCTAGTCTGTCTTTTCATACATAAAAGATGGTCTAAGATCGAAATCTGGAAAGGTCATCAACTATTCCGAATCCCCCTCTTCATGCACATTCTCTGTGAAAGTTTTCCTAATGTGCTACTAAACGTTCACAAATAGCTGTCATTGTTAATTGAAATAACGTTAGGTTAGGATGTAGAGGCTTATATCACTAGGGGTCAGATAGATACTGCCTACAGGAAAATTAAAGAGACCTTTGGAGAAAAGAGAACCACTTGTATGAATATCAAGAGCTCAGATGGAAACCCAGTTCTAAGCAAAGAAGGGAAAGCAGAAAGGTGGAAGGAGTATATAGAGGGTCTACACAAGGGCGATGTACTTGAGGACAATATTTTGGAAATCGAAGAGGATGTAGATGAAGATGAAATGGGAGATATGATACTGCGTGAAGAGTTCGACAGAGCACTGAAAGTCCTGAGTCGAAACAAAGCCCCGGGAGTAGACAACATTCCATTAGAACTACTGACAGCCTTGGGAGAGCCAGTCCTAACAAAACTCTACCATCTGGTGAGCAAGACGTATGAGACAGGCGAAATACCCCCAGACTTCACGAAGAATATAATAATTCCCATCCAAAAGAAAGCAGGTGTTGACAGATGTGAAAATTACCGAACTGTCTGTTTAATAAGTCACGGCTGCAAAATACTAACGCGAATTCTTTACAGACGAATGGAAAAACCAGTAGAAGCCGACCTCGGGGAAGATCAATTTGGATTCCGTAGAAATATCGGAACACGTGAGGCAATACTGACCCTACGACTTATCTTAGAAGCTAGATTAAGGAAAGGCAAACCTACGTTTCTAGCATTTGTAGACTTAGAGAAAGCTTTTGACAATGTTGACTGGAATACTCTCTTTCAAATTCTGAAGGTGGCAGGGGTAAAATACAGGGAGCGAAGAGCTATTTACAATTTGTACAGAAACCAGATTGCAGTTATAAGAGTCGAGGGACATGAAAGGGAAGCAGTGGTTGGGAAGGGAGTGAGACAGGGTTGTAGCCTCTCCCCGATGTTATTCAATCTGTATATTGAGCAAGCAGTGAAGGAAACAAAAGAAAAATTTGGAGTAGGTATTAAAATCCAGGGAGAAGAAATAAAAACTTTGTGGTTCGCCGATGACATTGTAATTCTGTCAGAGACAGCAACGGACTTGGAAGAGCAGTTGAACGGAATGGATAGTGTCTTGATAGGAGGATATAAGATGAACATCAGCAAAAGCAAAACGAGGACTATGGAATGTAGTCAAATTAAGTCGGGTGATGCTGAGGGAATTAGATTAGGAAATGAGTCACGTAAAGTAGTAACGGAGTTTTGCTATTTGAGGAGCAAAATAACTGATGATGGTCGAAGTAGAGAGGATATAAAATGTAGACTAGCAATGGCAATGAAAGCATTTCTGAAGAAGAGAAATTTGTTAACATCGAGTATAGATTTAAATGTCAGGAAGTCGTTTCTGAAAGTATTTGTATGGAGTGTAGCCATGTATGGAAGTGAAGCATGGACGATAAGTATTTTGGACAAGAAGAAAAAAAAAAACCTTTTGAAATGTGGTGCTACAGAAGAATGCTGTTGATTAGATGGGTAGATCACATAACTAATGAGGAAGTGTGGAATAGGATTGGGGAGAAGAGAAGTTTGTGGCACAGCTTGACTAGAAGAAGGGATCGGTTGGTAGAACATGTTCTGAGGCATGAAGAGATCACCAGTTTAGTATTGGAGGGCAGTGTGGAAAGTAAAAATCGTAGGGGGAGACCAAGAGACGAATACACTAAGCACATTCAGAAGGATGTAGGTTGCAGTAGATACTGGGAGATGAAGAGGCTTGCACAGGATAGAGTAGCATGGAGAGCTGCATCAAACCAGTCTCAGGACTGAAGACCACAGCAACAACAAACAAATTCCCACTCCTGATTTCTATGCTTCATTTTATGTCATTAAAGCGCCTAAGTACCAAAATTATTCAACTTTTTTCAATTTTACTTCTTTCGATGCGAGTGTTAATCGCAACGGCATTAATTTTATATGTTTTTCTGACCAAATATCACTAATTAAAGGAATGATGCTGTACTGAGGTGACTGCCAATGAGCGCTCATCAACTTTTACCACCAAATCTGTTGCTGTTTCGCCAACCAAATCTGTTACTGTTTCGCCAAAACAAATGCTTTTCTCTAACCTGTATTTTGGTACACTCACTTTTGCTTTTTCCTATGAAAGATGACGTACACACACACACACACACACACACACACACACACACACACACACGCACAAACACACACAGAGAGAGAGAGAGAGAGAGAGAGAGAGAGAGAGAGAGAGAGAGAGAAGTACAATGATATTTGTACAACTATTTAGACAGATAATTTACTTCTCCATCATTTAGACTCGCTGATTGTGGTTCAGTGATCTAGAATGCAGTTTCTTGTGCAGAATTAAGAATATTTGAAAGGTTATGAATATGTTATCTATACAAAAAACTATAGTCGGAGATAGCTCGCTATACGGGGTGCCTGGGTGCATTGTATAGAATCGTATAGGTGGAGGTTCACTTCTGATAACATATTTTGACGTGAGGTTGTGCAAATGGACGTATCACCACTACAAAGATCTAAATTACGAAGCTACTGAAAGTGGAGGTGAGTGTTTTGGTACTTCATCATTCAGGCTGCATGATTTCATTACTCAACTTAACTAGTGAACTTACATATTTCGCTGTGAGAGAGTTCTGCGTTTGAGTGTAAAATCGATTCATTTTTATTGCTCTGAAATAAATTTTCTTTACTATCATTTAAATTTACATGAGGTCTGCTACGTAATGTTTAGTTCAGATGTAAATAGTCAAAGATATGTCAAAAATAATATCTGCCCCTAGAAAAATGTAATAGCTTCCTCAACTTAGTTGTGTATTCTGAAGCAGCTCTCACAGGAACAATGGTACATCATGTGTTCTGCAGTCCAGATGAAGACGAAACGATGACGATGAATCACATTTAAAACGGAAAAATTAATTTAGAACAATGCTATTAATTCACATTGCTACTCCGGTGAACAATCTTTCTGTGTAATCCTTCCTTTTAAAACCTGTTAAAGTTCTTTAGGAAAGGAAATAGGAGTGGGATGTGCTGGACAGATGTACGGACTCAGCTTTAAGCCCAACAATGGACGCCCACAATACGACGTCTATTTATTTACTCTTAATATTTCACTGTAACCTTTAACGGTCGCTTTCATCCTTACAGTAATTTGACAGTAGTCCACCTCCTCAGACACAGAAGTTAACTAACAGTCATTTTTACAACATAGTCCACACTAACACCGTTAATTCACTGTTTGTCCTTTTTCATTGAAAAAATAATGCCGTTATCTTTTCTGTACACAGCGTAACTTCGCGTTTTATAATAACAACTGAATCCTTCTCGTTCTTTAGATTCTCCGCCTTGAAAATCTTCTTCTACTGCTGGATCTTCTGTTATTGAATCTTTTCTCTCGAATCATCTTTCTTTTTTGTATTCTTTCCTCAATTGATAACTTCGAAACATCGTGGCCTTTTGTTAAATGTTTGGTATTTCGTTGCGACAGTGAGATAATTTTCTGGTTTCTTCTTCGTTTGGCTCATTCTGCACGCTTTGAGTGCTTCCACTATCTGAATGCTACAAATTTCTTCACATTACGCTTTCCGGCTGTTCCTACAAAATTGTCGTTATACTGGTATGCAAACCTGAAGGACGAAAGTAACTTTCGCATGATACGTCACTGCCAAGTTACATAGCTGCGTAAAGGTTGGACCATACACAGAAATAATTGCTACAGTATAGCACAGGACCTTATCGACAGAATTATGCGACTGGGCGAAGAGACCAAACCCTTTTGTTCAAATACGATTATCGTATCTAAGGCAGTGTTTTCTGATGGTCTTCTGGACATTAAAAAAGGCGGGAAATAAGTCCACGCCTGCCGCTGTGGCCGAGCGATTCTAGGCGCTTCAGTCCGGAACCGCGCCAGTGCTATTGTCGCAGATTCGAATCCTGCCTCGGGTATGGATGTCCTTAGGTTAGTTAGGTTTAAGTATTTCTAAGTCTAGGGGACTGACGAACCATAGTGCTTAGAGCCATTTGAACCACTTTGAAATAATTCCAAATAGCGTGTATTCACCACTTGATTTTTATGAATGACAATACGCGAGTCCACCGATCTCTGCAAGCGGGGGACAGGATGATATTCGGCGAATGGACTGGCGTGCCCGTTCCCGCGACTCGGTTCTCATCGAGCAACTGTGGTATACATTGGGGAAACGTATTTCAACACGTCCACACGCACCAAGGATCACAGAGCAGTTAGCTGGTGGACATACGGAAGGCTTTAGTACAAGAACACGATACCAACACACCGTATTAAAAACCATGTCCCCCTTTTGCAGTGTGCAGGGAACCATCATTAATCGCAGTGACTTTGGCTTACTTATTGTCGTTGAGTAAAAACAGATATGCTGTTATTGCTGTTCGTTTCACAGCATATTTGTTGCTTTCTGTACTATCCTGTAGTACTTCTTTCTGTGAATGGTACAAGTTACATCAAGCCAGTGCCACGACATGCCAAAGCTGCTTTTGTTGTTGAAGTTTCGCGCACCAATGTATTTTCCCCTAATAAAATGACGCATATCTCCAGTTCACCTTTAAACTTCAAAGTTTCAGCTTCAACTATGTTGTGACATGGCAAGACAGCCAAGCCACTATGACGGGTAGCCGAAAGGCACGCGTTTAAGCTCACGCAGGCTGGCGTGACGTCTGGAACAGTTAAAGGAGTTGAGTCTAGTAAAAAAAGTACGTAGCTTCTGTAATACTTAACTTTAATCCATAATTGACGAACATCGGTCTGACGGTACATGCGTCACAAGATAAATAGCAAATGATAATGGCGCCTTGCTAGATCGTAGCAAATGACGTAGCTGAAGGCTATGCTAACTATCGTCTCGGCAAATGAGAGCGTAATTTGTCAGTGAACCATCGCTAGCAAAGTCGGCTGCACAACTGGGGCGAGTGCTAGGAAGTCTCTCTAGACCTGCCGTGTGGCGGCGCTCGGTCTGAAATCACTGATAGTGGCGACACGCGGGTCCGACGTTTACTAACGGACCGCGGCCGATTTAAAGGCTACCACCTAGCAAGTGTGGTGTCTGGCGGTGACATCACAAACTATATTTTTGATTCGTTACTTTGCTCCACGACTACATTTCTCTTTCACCCCAAATTACGTACAGTCAAAATACATAGAACGTAACAACATACACTCCTGGAAATTGAAATAAGAACACCGTGAATTCATTGTCCCAGGAAGGGGAAACTTTATTGACACATTCCTGGGGTCAGATACATCACATGATCACACTGACAGAACCACAGGCACATAGACACAGGCAACAGAGCATGCACAATGTCGGCACTAGTACAGTGTATATCCACCTTTCGCAGCAATGCAGGCTGCTATTCTCCCATGGAGACGATCGTAGAGATGCTGGATGTAGCCCTGTGGAACGGCTTGCCATGGCATTTCCACCTGGCGCCTCAGTTGGACCAGCGTTCGTGCTGGACGTGCAGACCGCGTGAGACGACGCTTCATCCAGTCCCAAACATGCTCAATGGGGGACAGATCCGGAGATCTTGCTGGCCAGGGTAGTTGACTTACACCTTCTAGAGCACGTTGGGTGGCACGGGATACATGCGGACTTGCATTGTCCTGTTGGAACAGCAAGTTCCCTTGCCGGTCTAGGAATGGTAGAACGATGGGTTCGATGACGGTTTGGATGTACCGTGCACTATTCAGTGTCCCCTCGACGATCACCAGTGGTGTACGGCCAGTGTAGGAGATCGCTCCCCACACCATGATGCCGGGTGTTGGCCCTGTGTGCCTCGGTCGTATGCAGTCCTGATTGTGGCGCTCACCTGCACGGCGCCAAACACGCATACGACCATCATTGGCACCAAGGCAGAAGCGACTCTCATCGCTGAAGACGACACGTCTCCATTCGTCCCTCCATTCACGCCTGTCGCGACACCACTGGAGGCGGGCTGCACGATGTTGGGGCGTGAGCGGAAGACGGCCTAACGGTGTGCGGGACCGTAGCCCAGCTTCATGGAGACGGTTGCGAATGGTCCTCGCCGATACCCCAGGAGCAACAGTGTCCCTAATTTGCTGGGAAGTGGCGGTGCGGTCCCCTACGGCACTGCGTAGGATCCTACGGTCTTGGCGTGCATCCGTGCGTCGCTGCGGTCCGGTCCCAGGTCGACGGGCACGTGCACCTTCCGCCGACCACTGGCGACAACATCGATGTACTGTGGAGACCTCACGCCCCACGTGTTGAGCAATTCGGCGGTACGTCCACCCGGCCTCCCGCATGCCCACTATACGCCCTCGCTCAAAGTCCGTCAACTGCACATACGGTTCACGTCCACGCTGTCGCGGCATGCTACCAGTGTTAAAGACTGCGATGGAGCTTCGTATGCCACGGCAAACTGGCTGACACTGACGGCGGCGGTGCACAAATGCTGCGCAGCTAGCGCCATTCGACGGCCAACACCGCGGTTCCTGGTGTGTCCGCTGTGCCGTGCGTGTGATCATTGCTTGTACAGCCCTCTCGCAGTGTCCGGAGCAAGTATGGTGGGTCTGACACACCGGTGTCAATGTGTTCTTTTTTCCATTTCCAGGAGTGTATTTACACAATACTTTGAATTTACATTTGTGTAAAAAACCGGGCAAGTGCGAACAGGAGACCAGCTCAGAGGGGTCTGTACAGAGTTAATTATGTAAAATATATGCAGTTCATCTACAGATTTCTATCAGTTTGCGAGTATTAAAATATGCGATACAAATAGCCGCATCTGTTGATCGCACTGACCGAGATGCTTAAATTTCTTACACTGCCAAGACGCCGTAGGTTTTAGTATCTGACACAAATGTCAACTTGGTACCTCTGCTCATTTCTGAGAGAAAGGATTCTTAATAGACGGAGAGACAGATGGATAACAAAGTCTCCCCAATCAGTTAATGTGACTACTCTATGTTCGACGTGAACAAGCAATAACCACTCACAGACGGCAGGTGACAGCATTATCAGCAGAGGGTATATTAAACTTGTTGGGGGAGGGGGGGGGGGGGGGGCACGGACCACACAGAAGTCTTTGTTGTAATGTGGAAACACAGGGATTTATCTGACGTCCTAAAGGGCAAGATCACTGGATTTTGGGCCTAGAGTCGAAGAATTTCCCAAGCAGCTGATCTTGTAAACTGTACGTGTGCCATCGTGTTTAAAGTATACGTGCGTGGCAAATGGCAGTATCTGAAACCGACGCCGAAGTAGCTGTGGTACATGGCTGACCATAGATGACAGGCTGAGCGACGGCCGCGGAGCTGTATACGGGTGAACAGCTGTAGCTGACCACCCATATCAACCAAGGAGCTACAACAGTCTCTCATAAACGACCATTCACGTCTCTGTGTATGGGCCTCCGCAGCAGGCGCCTGGTTTACGCACCCATGCTGACTGCTGCTCATCGGCGGCGACGGCTGGAGTTCGCACGCCAGTACCGTAAGTTGACGTCACTGAGTGGCGACAGGTGGTTTCTGGAGATGAATTACGTTTGGTACTCCGTCGGACTGACGGGCGTTGGCGTGTACGGCGTGAAACATCTGAAAGCAGACACCCCACGTTAAGGAGGAAACGTTATGTTCTGGAGAATATATTCGTGCATTCCTGGCGTGAGCTCGTCGTTGTAGAAGGCACAATGGATCAACGTAATTAATTGTACGCATCTATCCTTGGAGACCATGTCCACCGTTACATGAAGTTTGTTTTTCCTGGGCACGGTGGCATCTACGAGCAGGATAATGCAACTCGTCACGCGGCTGGCAGTGTACGTGCGTGGTTTGAAGACCACCAGAATGCGTTTACCAAACTCTCTCGGCCACCGAAGTCTTCGGACTTAAACCCAATCGAGAATCTGTAGGATTATCTCTATCGGCCTGTTCGCGCCGCTGATTATCAGTCAAGAAACCAAGCCTAGCTGGCCACAGCGCTGGAATCATTATCACTCCAAATCACTGTCGGTACCTTCCAGAATCTCAGTGACACTCTTCCTGCGTGCCCTCCCTGGGAAAAGTGGCTATTCAGAATTCTGACAAGTGGCCACATTAATGGGACTGGACCATGTATAAGCGTTCTGTTTTTATCAGCCGAGGTACGGAACCTAGAAAATAATGATATAGAAATCATATAAAATCGTTGTTCCTCACATCATTTATCATCTGACATATGCTGGAAGAGGAAATGTCCGTCGCAAGGTGTCTTCTTTATTTTTGATTTGCTTACAATCATAATTTTTGACTTTTAGCTATTATTTATAATTTGCAATATCTATAATTGCTTAAAATATTTATAAATAAAAATGTATGTCAGTTTGAGCACAATCGTATATAAGGTTCTTAACCGATTGCTTTAAATTTTGACACAACGCTGCGGTCTAAAACAGGAGTGCTTTTAGATACCTAATTCATTCATATATGTATATTTTAATACGTATAATACATAAATATGCATGTAATACATAAAGGGAAAATATTGTTACCCTAAACTTCAAATTGAACCATCCCGATACACTTCAAATTTTTACATGCTAAACAAATAAACATTTAGAGACGTATAGACTACATACTTTATAATATATACATATAGTTATAAAATATTCAGTAGTGGAACTTTGTTAGCAAACAGGAAAATTATATGGTTCAAATGGCTCTAAGCACTATGGGACTTAACATCTGTGATCATCAGTCCCCTACACTTAGAGCTACGTAAACCTAACTAACCTAAGGACATCACAAACATCCATGCCCGAGGCAGGATTTGAACCGGCGACCGTAGCAGCCGTGTGTTTACGGACTGAAGAGCATAGAAAATTATACTTATGGGTTATTAGTTTAAGAGTAGAATACTACTACACATTCTGAATTTGAAATAACAATAAGCGAGGCTCACGGTAAGACAGCGAGAGGAAGAGATGGACAAAGTGGCTGGAGGGAATGGACATAGAAAACGGGAAGGAGGAGATGGATAGAGAGGGTAGGAAGAGATGGAGAGAGGGGTGAGGAAAAGATGGGCAAAAAAGGGGGAGGGGGAGATGGACAGAAACACGCAGAGAAGGAGATTAGGACGAGCGTCGTATTCCCATACATATTAGAAACGTGTTCTGTCTCTTTTCTTTCTTCTCTATTTAAGCAGACTGAGACACAGCGCCGGCGAGGGTGGCCGAGCGGTTCTAGGCGCTACAGTCTGGAACCGCGCGACCGCTACGTCGCAGGTTTGAATCCTGCCTCGGGCATGGGTGTGTGTGATGTTCTTAGGTTAGTTAGGTTTAAGTAGTTCTAAGTTCTAGGGGACTGATGACCTCAGAAGTTAAGTCCCATAGTGCTCAGAGCCATTTGAACCATTTTTGAGACACAGCGAAAAGTTGGCAGATAAGCTAGTAAAGAAATACGAGTCAGATATACGCCGATCAGCCAGAACATTATGACCATCTACCTTACAGCTGACATGTCCACTTTTGGCACGGAAAACAGGGCTACGAGTCATGGCATGGAAGCAGTGAGACTTTAATAGGCCTCTGGAGAGAGTTGAAACCACATCTGCACGCACAGATCACCCAATTCCTGTAAACTTCGTAGAGGGGACGATAAGCTCTGACGCCATCTTCAGTCAGATCCTAGATGTCTTCGATCGGGTTCAGATCTGGTGAGTTGAGGGGCCAGCACATCAACTGGAACTAGCCACTGTGTCCTCGAACAACTCTGTCACACTCATGGCCTTGTGACATGCAGCATTACCTTGTTGAAAAATGCCCCTGCCGTCGGGAAATATGATGATCATGAAGGGGTGTACGTTGTCTTCAACCAGTATACGATACTCCTTGAGCGTCATGGTGCCTTGCCGAGTTCCACGGTACCCATGGATGCAAACGGAAATGTTTCCCAGAGCATATTGGAGCCGTAGTTACATTGTCTCCGGCCCACAGGTGTCATGGAGCTGTTCCCCTGGAAGACAACGGATTCGTACCCACCCATCGGCATGATGAACCGGGTATCCCGATTCGTCAGGCAGTGCTACGCTCTGCAACTGCGCAAACGTCCATTGCCGATGCGCATGTGCCCTTTGCAGTCGTAGTTGCCGATGGTGAGGGTATTAACATTGGCACATGCATGGGTCGTCGGTTGCGGAGTGTTCGGTGCACTGTGTGTTCAGACAAAATGGCTCTGAGCACTATGGGACTTAACAGCTGCGGTCATCAGTCCCCTAGAACTTAGAACTACTTAAACCTAACTAACCTAAGGACATCACACACATCCATGCCCGAGGCAGAATTCGAACCTGCGACCGTAGCAGTCGCGCGGTTCCGGACTGAGCGCCTAGAACCGCGAGACCACCGCGGCCGGCTGTGTTCAGACACACTTGTTCTCTGCCAGACATTAAAATGTGATGTTAGTTCCACCACAGTTCTCTGCCTGTCCTGTCTCACCAGTCTGCCCAGTGTACGATGTCCGACATTTGTAATGACGGGTAGACATCCAACCCCCTCGACGTCTGGATATGGTTCGACTCTAGTTTCACCACGTGTTGGAAGACACTCACTACAGCACTCCTCCAACACCCGAAAAGTCAAGCAGTTTCCGAAATGCTCGTGACGAGACTCTAGGACATCGCAATCTGCCCTCAGTCAAATCTAAACTGATTGCATGCCTTCCCATTCTACATTACGCTCGCTGATACTACATGCAGTCATTCCTCGCCAGGTGGCGCTGGTATCCCCTGGACAGGTTAATATCGATAGTAGGTCGGTGGTCACAATGTTTCGGTTGGTCAGTGTATATCAAATCCTTCCGAGTAGCAATATGGATACGAGCAGTCAAGAACCGTGCGCTCCCCAACGGCGGAGCCTGTCGTGTCAGACGCTGCCAGCACAGGCTGGCGCCGCTGCGCTGGAGGCGAGGGTTCTGCGTGTATGTGAGCCGAGGAGAGCGCGCGCACGTGTCTCGCTGAGAGCGGGGCGGCGCGGCGCGGCGGCGTCGAGGGCGCCGTGAGAGTCTTGGTCCCTCTCGGGCCGGCGCGTCGCTCCGCAAACACCGCCACCCGAGAAGCAGCGCGCCGGAAAACCCGTCGGTGCATTAACATTTCAGGCCGCAGAGCCGCCTCCTATCGGCGTCCGCAGCAGCGGTTGCTAGCGCCGACGCTGCTCAGAATCGTCTACACGCATTTTCACCACCCGTATTTGGAGGGCTAGGGTAGGGGACGCATTACAGCTTACTACACTAAACAGCGTAGCAGTCATTTATACAAAAACACTTTCCAATGTTTAATGGAATGAGGGAATGTGACATTGTCGATAACAATGGCGTAAAAAGGGACACACCCCGTATTTGCGTCACCATCCTTCAATTCGTCCGTATACTCCCAGCCGAAATATTTCAAATGTACTTTTTTCTTCCCTCAACACTCATAGCTGCTCTGCGTGTTTGTTGGTTTATTGAGATCGGTACGTCCTGACAGTGCAATAAAATATATATACATGGTATTTCCTTAAGAAAAAAAGCACTCCGTCTTCAGGCCACGAGTGGCCTACCGGTGAAACGTCCCCTTAGAAAAATTATAAATGACTGCTTAAACTGACACATAATATTTTTAGCGCAATGCAATCTGACTTTCAAAAATCCCTACAAAAGAATGGCCCTGACTAACAATAACCTATACCTTTCATGAATCACTTACCTCAAAAATCTTCGTTACTCAAACTACTGAAATACAGCGAGCGCCACTACTGCCACCTAAATAAAAGATTCTAACTACTAAAGACACTAACTACTGATAGGCATAGTTAGCAAATGTAAGATTTTGATAGAGAACAAGCAATGCATTTACCTTAATAGTATTCAAAAGTCATAATATATATATCAGTTCATGATATCCAATATTACAAATTTACTCTATCTGATGGACACACGTCCAGATCGCCCGCTCTCAAAATTCCGCCATCTCTCTCCCCATATCCACCACTGCTGGCGGCTCACCTCCAACTGCGCAACGCTACGCACTGTTCACATCCAACTGCCCAACACTACAATGGCGAATAACACAACAATGCTAACCAGCCACAGACAGCACACAGCACAGCCAGTGATTTTCATACAGAGCGCTACGTGGCGTTACCAATATAAAAACCTAAACAGCCTACTTACACCGGCACCATCAGACCGCCGTGTCATCCTCAGTGGAGGATGCGGATAGGAGGGGCGTGGGGTCAGCACACCGCTCTCCCGGTCGTTATGGTGGTATTCTTGACTGAAGCCGTTACTATTCGGTCGAGTAGCTCCTCAATTAGCATCACGAGGCTGAGTGCACCCCGAAAAATGACAACAGTGCATGGCGGCCTGGATGGTCACCCATCCAAGTGCCGACCACGCCCGACAGAGCTTAACTTCGGTGATCTCACGGGAACCGGTGTATCCACTGCAGCCATGCCGTTGCTCATTTTCTTAAGAGCGTGCAATAATTTAACAGGGCATAGAGGATGCTCCACTGAACGATTTGAGGTAGGGAACATGGAGTCGGAGAAGCCAGCTTAAGGAGATAACAGGAATAAAATCACATTACTGTGTACTTTTTTTTAATTTACATTAGTCTCATTTAACTGAAATACAATTATTTAAACAATGAACGTACCATTTGTACTGCATCTTACAAAATTTGCTGAAACTGACAGCCATCAACCTCACTGCAAGCATGTCGTCGACGAAGAAGATTGTGGCGCACCCTGGAGTGTTTCGAATCGCATCACAGGCAGCTACAGTTGAGGCAAGTAATTCCATCTTCGTATCCACTGGAGTCTCATACACAAGTGACTTCAGATATCCACATTGATGGCTCTCGATCTCCCACCATAATGGAGTCCATCAACATGAGGTGGCAAGTATGAGGTAGCCAAGGGGTTGGAAACGTGGTTTCTACTATGCTAAAATTGCTTGGCAGCTACAATAGGAAAACACAATTAATTAGCAAGAGTACAAAATAAGGAAGAGTTTATTACTTAACTTTGTTGTAGTCCATGATCAGTCACTTGACAATTATAGAAGACGCGACTAGACTAAGCGTCTATAGAATGACATAATTTAGTAGTCCCAAATCTTGCAGTAGCGAATTAACATCTCGTAATCTTGAATGTACAGTCCGGTGAATTTGAAGACTAACTTGGAACGGAGCTACAAAGACTTGATGGTAGCAATGACAGAGATGACTGACATCGGCGCTGGCTGACCACTGAGCTCGGCTACGAACTGTAGACTGGCACAACTGCATTACTCTCCCGCTGCACGTGAAGTGGACTAGCGGTGCCTCGCGGCAAGCATAAGTACTGCGACTGGCTGTGTACTCTTTGGCTAACACAGCCGTTCTTCTGTTCCGTTTATCGAGAGAATCGCATCCGGCGGATCGATCTCTCAGGCGGTGGTGTGGTCGTATGACTGACGACATCACACTCATAGGAAATAATCAAGGGGATTATGGTCTGGTGACCTCTCAGACCATTGAATAGGACCTCCCCTTCCAACCCAGCGACCACGAGAGGGTTGTGGACATCCACTCTGAGGTGAGGCGGTGCACCGTCATGTTGAATGGCTCTTCCGTTGATTCACAGCACGTTCTGTCATGGGACAATGTAAATATGATACAACACAGCCACCTTACGGACAAGTAAAGTAAACCTGCATGATGACTTCCTAGTAATCAGGCTCGTCCTCCTTATTTCCATGCAGGAAATAAAGAATGTACACGTAAACAAACAGCACAGTGAGACATGGTACTCACTGGACTTAGGGAAAACGTGGAAGGGAGGACCCTCCAATATAACTTTCTTTTCACACAAGCTGTTTATTTAACAATATATGATCATTTTTTTTTATAAAATGAACAAATTTGTAAAATGAATAGACTTTTGCAAGAGAAATCAAAACAGCAAACAATATTACAATACTTACAAGAAGACCAGACCTCCAGCCCGCCCGTTATCAGGTGAAACAGCGGTGATTACTACCGCGCTGGACACAGTCTCTCTTATTGAATGCCCTTGTGCAACACATAATAACTATATAAGCACCTTTGATGACAAGAGTGATTCAGTTACTCAGAGCAGATGACGTAACTTTTAATTTGAAAGTTGTATGTCGGGAGGGTCGGGGTTAAGATGCGAACCTGGGCTTGAAGGTTAAACAGACTAGGAAACAATATGGCAATGATAAGGCTTACTTCAAAGCAAGCATCCTCTTAATTTCAATCGGCAACCAAGGTGCGACTGAACTCCAACCCGTCCACATTGAGAACCTTATTTTCACTGAAGTTCTCATAACAGCTGGTTGACAATATTTTCCAAGTTAAACTGATTGTCAGTTATTACGATTGCTGTGAAGGAACGTCTTAAAACGTTACTTGCGAACACTCATTACAATAGAACCACACGATAAAGTTAAAAATACACCAATAATGACCCGGTCTTTATAAGACAGCAACACACAGCATAGTACAACAGGTTGTTCAGAATATAACTAATGCAATTACAATCAAAGAATTGAACTGGTTAACATCTAAATCTAACCACAAGACCCCTGTTTTGTTTACGGAAACCTGTGCGGTAGCACAATTGTTCCGGCTGTATTTACGAGCAGGAGCTGATTCATTAGAACGTTAAAAATTGAGTACAAACCAGAAAGGAAAGGCAATGTAATAGCGGACCAAAATTTCAAACGACGACTAGTGTCTTAGTACAATAGTAAGGCCTATAATTAGGCCCAAAGAGCTCACCGAGTAAAACTCTGAGGGTCGGGTACAAACTTGAATGTAATAAGGAGGGCAGGTAGACAATGATACAAAACACCACGAGGATTACAGAATTTACTCTCCTTCCTCATCAAGCAGTTCCATGGATCCACCGTGTGTCGCAGCTGTTGTTGAGTGGTGTCGATGAAAACCAGGTACAAAAGAGCAGCCAGGCCAAAAGCGGTCGTCCGGTACGAATGTTGCCAACCAACCGACGCTATGTCGGCCTGCTGCTTGTAGCCGACGCTGACCCCGGTGAAGTACTCCGGTATCTTCACTCTGCGCAGGCCCTCCTTGAGTAGCTCGTGGCTTCGGCCGCTCGGACCTCGTGACCACCTCTTGTCGCAACGCTACCTCCAAACCCCAACATTCGTGTCTCCTCCTCGGGCCAGCGAACCCCCTATATATATCGGCAAACAAATACATTCTAAGGAGATAACCCACAGATAGTTATTGGCAATGGGGCTGAAAGAGGTATAGACGATACTACACCGAGTCATTGGCACAAAACAGAACAGTCTACTAACTCAATGGCACCACGACTCACACAGTACGTGTAAAAATTACGCATGTTAGTTGTAAGTAAGCTAACAAATAGTAATGCTAGACAAAGCGGTAGACAAGCTGGCTTCGGTGTCACCGTAAGGTGGCTTCTCCGACCCCAGGTTCCCTATCTCAAATTGTTCAGTGGAGCATTCTCTATGTCGTGTTACATTATTGCACGCTCTTACGGAAACACCCTATATATATATATATATATATATATATATATATATATATATATATATATATATAACATTTGCTACTACACAGCTGAAAGCACTGAATAACATGGAGTTCAGAGTGGCATAGCTTCCAACAATAACGCATTTCCTTGTACGAGGGGCGTTCGGTAACTATTGTAACACTCTTTTTTTTTGTTTAAAGCAGATTAGTTTTTTTTCAGGTTTCAGTATAGTATATTATTCCCCACTCTTATGGTTACAAAATTCTATTTTTGAGCGTAATCTCCGTCAAATACGACGGTCTTACGCCACGTTAATGGGAGCGACTGTATGCCCGCATGTTAGCACTCTTATCGTCGCTGGCACAGCCAACGTTTTGCTGCATCAATAACTTTCCCATCATTATCACCTTATCTTTCGTCGCCTATGAGGATGTTTGAGAAAAAATTTTCACCATCAGCTTCGTTGTTGTTGTTCTTGTTGTTGTTGTTGTAGTCTTCAGTACAGAGACTGGTTTGATGCAGCTCTCCATGCCACTCTATCCTGTGCAAGCTTCTTCATCTCCAAGTAACTACTGCAACCTACATCCATCTAAATCTGCTTGGTGTATTCATCTCTTGGTCTCGCTCTAAAATTTTTACCCTCCACCGCTGCCCTCCAACACTAAATTGGTTATCCCCTGATGCCTCAAAACAGGTCCTACCAACCGATCGCTTCTTCTAGTCAAGCTGTGCCACAAATTCCTCTTCCCCTCAAATCTGTTCGGTACCTCCTCATTAGTTACGTGATCTACCCATTTAATCTTCAGTATTATTCTGTAGCACCACATTTCGAAAGCTTCATTCACAAGCGAGAAGCTATCGACAAATCGGAGCAGAGCTGTCTGTTAACTATACCACGGTACGAGCCATCATTCATAAATATAAAGAGACTGGAACAACAGTGAATAAGTGTCGTCCTGGACGTCCAAAAGTGCTTACAACCCGAGAGCGTCGCCGTATCATCGCACTTACTCGGAAGGAGCCTGCTACAAGTGCAGCAGCTATTGAAGAGGTTGTTCAGACAACGCCCGACAAGACGGTTAGTGTTCAAACTATACGAAATGTGTTGAATGAGGCTGACATGCATGGACGTTCTCCCAGGAAAAAGCCATACATATCGGAAATTATCCGGCAGAAACGCCTGCAGTTTGCCAAGGACTACATCAGCAAGCCGATGGAGTTTTGCAACACTGTGATATTCAGCGACGAATCGAAGTTCAATGTGTTCGGGTTTGATGCAAGAAAGAAAGTTTGGCACAAGCCGAAAACGAACCACGACATCAAACACATGTAGCCCACAGTCAAACAGGGGGCGGTATCATGGTCTGGGGCTGTATGGCGGCGTCCGGCGTTGGAAATCTAGCTGCAATCCAAGGTACAATGGATCATATGAGATACATCGACGTGGTGTGAGGTAATTTTCACTCTAGTGCACAGTCATTGGGCCTTACTGGGGTGTTTCATTTCCAGCAAGACAACGACCCAAATCCGGGAATGGTTACTGTACAATGCTCTCAGAAGGATTTGAACCTCATTGAGAACCTGTGGGCTCATCTTGACACGCAAGTCAGAAAAAGGCGTCCGTCCGGTAGGAACGATTTGGAGAAAGTGCTCCTGGAGAAATGGTCGAAAATTACCCCTGATATCACCCGGCTAGGAGTTTAAATGCTGTTATAGATGCTTCAGAGGCGCACACTAGCTATTAAAAGGTGAACATCATGAAGAAAACGAACACACAGTCCGATTCATACGCGTGTGCCAGTATGTTTTGGGATACGGAAGAGCGATGTTTACTTTCATAACACTGTATGTTACTTTAAGGACAGGTCATTTGGATATATTTGTAACCTATGTAATGTAAGGTGGCACGTGCCTGGGTTATATATATGTTTCGTTTAACCTACAACCACTAAAATGTAACTGTGCCAATACTTTTTGGTGAGATTGTATATTCTTAGCTGAGATCTATCCTTTGCTTTGGTGGAGGCCACCAATACGGTAGGAGCGTGGACTGGGGGAGGTGGAGATTCGTGGTGCTTTTGCTGTACGTAAACGGATTTCATCATTACTAATTTGAACGTGATCTGAACATTACATTTCACTGTAAGGACTTTTCACCACAGCTGATCGTAACATAGTATAATCTCCACATATTTCATCGCGTTTGGCAATAAGAAAAAAAAACTCGTTTTACAACTTGTATGCCGGCCGCGGTGGTCTCGCGGTTCTAGGCGCGCAGTCCGGAACCGCGCGACTGCTACGGTCGCAGGTTCGAATCCTGCCTCGGGCATGGATGTGTGTGATGTCCTTAGGTTAGTTAGGTTTAAGTAGTTCTAAGTTCTAGGGGACTGATGACCTCAGATGTTAAGTCCCATAGTGCTCAGAGCCATTTGAACCATTTTGAACAACTTGTATGAGAAAAATTAGCTATAATCTTTGAGACACATTATAAAAACCAGCACCCAGGCCCATAAATATATACTATTAAGAGACAATCATCCACTAAAGTGATAACAAACTGAGTACTGATGACCAGTTACAAAACAAAGAAATTTACGACAAAGATGGAAAGATTCAATACCAAAACTTTGCAACTGGAACGGTAGAGAGCTAGGTGGTGGAGTGGTAAAGTGCTGGATATAACCTGTGTATACAGGGTGAGTTACGTAAGATGTAACACTCCTTTTACTTCGTGAACGGTTACACATATCGAAAAACTGTTTTTGACAAATGTTAGAGTGTCGACGGGAACTTAAGTTTGTGTTTGATTGACGTTTTTTCGTTGGTATCGACTGGGATATTGAAGTAAGTACGTTTTTTAAATGGATAAGTGCCTTAAATAGGTATTGAGCAGACAATTAAGGTGATACAGCGTTTGTTAATGTTGATACCTATCGTACAAAATTCAAGAAATGCCCTAGAATGTGAGAGCATGGAGGCCGGAAATGCCATTTGCGGTGCAAACACTGCCAGGCAGGCGTCTCGAACCATGCTGCGTAATTATATATCGTAAAGCAGGCCTGCGCTACAAGAATAAAGCACTATTTTCTCTTGAACCAACTTACGACGTAGATGCAGATTCGCTTACGAATGCTAGAATCTAGCGTATCACAAAGGGCTTAGGAAAACTATTCACATTTATGTATCCTGAACAAACAAAAAAAAATGGTTCAAATGGCTCTGAGCACTATGGGACTTAACTACTGTGGTCATCAGTCCCCTAGAACTTAGAACTACTTAAACCTAACTAACCTAAGGACATTACACACATCCATGCCCGAGGCAGGATTCGAACCTGCGACCGTACCAGTCGCGCGGTTCCGGACTGCGCGCCTAGAAATCCTGAACAGATTCACGTGAGCTGAAACAGAGAAATCAAATGTTCATTTTTCAAAAATAAACAGTTCTTATAGGCTTCAAAAAGCAATTACTGTATTAAATATCTAATTGTTAGAAGGAACATTTGACCGATCTTCTCCTGTACTGGGCTTTGCGCTTCTTAGAGGTAAAATACATTCTGTCGGACAACTGTCTCCACCTACACTGTTCTAAATTATATCATATGGGATACATTTTTTTAACTAAATAATTTATTAGAAATACCTTGGTGACCACCTGTACACCGCAAAATAAACAAACATTTTAACGAAACATCGTTTCATGCTGAACGTAAGTGCGTAATGACAGCGTTATCAGGTCGGTGCCATACACGCTGTTGACTTACCTGATATTGCAATGCAATTTCGTACACATGTAAATGAAGAAATAGTTTACTAACAATGATTTGGTAACCACCCAAATGACATAACATAATTTTTGTCTTCCATAAAAATAACTCTATCCTTTATTTAAGAATGGGTTTAAACTGTTGACCATGGACTGAAAGACACATTTTCAATAGTCGTTGGAAAGAACGATGAACAGATTTAGGACAGTGGATGATATAGTAGAGCATGCACTAGCTATTCGACGACACATAACGTCTGGCGTAGTTGGGGCTTCGTCATAGACTGAATCTTTGTGAGCTCTCCAAAACAAGAAATCAAGAGGAGGCAAATCGGGGGACCTCTCAGGCCATTTGACAACAGATTCTGTCCTATATAACGTCCAGGAAAGTTATAATTCAGTATTTGAGCTATAACACGGGACGAGTGAGGTGGACAACCGTCGTGTTGCAGCCACATACACTATCGAACAACCAGTGGTGCCTCTTCTACAAGAACCAGCAGAATGTTCGTCAGACAGTGTGCATACGAATGTCTATTTAGAACGCCTGAGATGCAGTAAGGTCCCACAACGTAATTTCTTGTGATCCCGCACCATACATCTACTCTCCATGGCCGTTAGTGTTGCACCTGACGAATCCAGTGTGGATTCATCGATAAAGGGTAAACGCTGGAAAAACGGAAAATCGTCTCTCAGTTGCTGAAGGAAAAACCAACAAAACTCTGTACGACGTTCAGAATCATGGTTGGCGAGTGCCTGATGTAGTGACGGATGACAGGGATCGAAATTCTGTCAACGAAGGGTGCCAGTGACATTCGTCTGCATGATTCCCCATACCTTGGCAATATGTCTCGTATCAATATGCGGATTCATTAGCGTCGTAGCCAGAACAGTTTCTTCGTGTTCTCTGTCGGTTGCAGTGTTCTTTTTGGTCCTCTTTTTCACGATCGAGGAGCCTGTCCACACTGGCATCTAAATAATTCGTGCAATTGTCTGGCGTGTCGGACATTAGTTATCTGGGTAAATAGTCCTTTACCGCTGTTCTGTTTTTGAAGCATTTCCGTTACATTCAGCTTACAACAGTAATACATCCAACTTTTCCTCATTGGTGTACAAGTCTGCAAGCAACAAATGTTGAATAAAAAAATGAGCGGCTTGCAATGTCGACAACTAAACAAGCAAATGTGTTGAAATTCTGATACAACGTAGCAGGAGTGCTCTTATTGGCAATGTTTTCACCGCTAATCCCAATTCTGGCCACCGTGCTCTCAAATTCTAGGAAATTTTTCAAATGCTTTTATTGCACATTTCAACTTCAAGATTAGCAAACGATAGAGCTTCTCAAGAGCTATCGAATGTAGTCATAAAAAGTATTAGTTTCCATTTAAAAAACAAAAAAACGTACTTGCTCCCATATCTCCGTTGATACCAGCGCTAAAAACAATGACCAAACAAAAAAAAAGAAAAATATGCGTTGCCCTCGACGCTCTAACATTTGCCGCAAGCCATTTACTACATAAAAGCGGTGTTACATCTTACGTGACTCACCCTGTCCTGGCTTATCGACTCATCCCACCCACCCCAATAGTTAAGGAGAGAAAATTGATATTTGGAGTGGGTGTTAATCTTACACTGTAGGCGCCGTTTAAGAAAAGATTTCTCTAAACAGGGAATGAAAAGTTTTTGACTATATGTCGCTATTAAGTCGACCTTTAAGTTAGATCTACGAATTATGGAAGTATTTTGAAATCTAAGGCTATGAAAATTTGTATCAGGCATCTCTGTTGGAAATTAAAAAAATGTTTACTGTTTTTGGGAATTCAACTCCTAAGGCTGTGAATGAGGGAATGAAAACTTTTAAGAGAACATTTCGTTAGATCAAAAAAATTTTAAAGCTAAATCTATGAAAATTGGTATTGCAATTCTCGGTTAGATAAAAAGTAATATGTGCGTTATGGTTTTAAAATTTCTATAGAGATATCATCACAAAAATTCAAAAGGCACGCTTAACAAAATCTTTGGGAGAGACTATGCTGCAATGGCCTCCGTTGGTCTGAAAAGTTCAGAAGTTCGATTAAAGAAAAACGAAGAAAAAAAAACAAAAATCTGTGAAGACAAAGTCCGCACGAGCAAAGCAGCGGGCACTAAACTAGTTTAAATATGAATATACTTTCAACGTAAATTTATTTGAACATAGAAGCCCGTTTACCACCTTTTGACACAGCCGTCACAAAGAACAATTTGGGACACTAAAAATTTTAGTTACTGGTAAATGAAACTGTAATTTTAAATTTATAATAAAAATTCTATTTAAATATTCTTAAAATCTGGATTCAGAATATCAAAATTCTAGAACACAGAAAGTGAGCTATGCGAAATTAAGAGAACATATACTAAAATAATCACCTCCAAAACGGCCAAATAAATTACAGCAATTACGAGCGGTTCGTGTGAAAGCTAGGATCATTTAGGCAACTCAACTTTCAAAACGTGAAGGCGAGGTTTGAATGCAGCAACATCCAACCGCATGCAGGCAATAACTTTCAAAAGCAATGGCTTCCATGGAAGCACTTTTAATCTCAACTGTTCTAATGTCTTAATCAATTCAGCCGATATTTGAAGTGGCAAAAAGAATCATACCAGTATAATTAAGTAACGCCTCAACGGCTTAAACTAGTTAAACGCTAGTGTAAATAGACGTAACTGTTTCTTCTGACAAACCTGAGTACATTTATACTGATCGCAACTACAGCGTAACTTACGGAGCTGTTAGCTTACAACGACACTTGCCCATAAATAATGGTAAGACAGACGTTCAGCAGTTCACAAATCAACCCGCTTGCGTGATGACACCGAGCATGACTAAGCAAGAAGTCACTGCTCTATTTGAACTTAGCATGATAGGAATGCGCCAGCAAAGTGTGAATGTTTTGAATCCCAGTGGAGATGGCATCACCTAATGGTACACTACAGTGGTCAAAAATGCTCGGTAGCACAGGATAATAAGAATTCAGACGCTCACCAAATAAAGTACACAAATCGGTGCAGAAACAGTGCAAGGCCAAATGATGACAATTCAGTCCTTAAGAGCTGTCAGAGTAACTCGAGTCTCGGCTTCAGAATTGAGGATTCCCTCCAGTACAAGCAGAAGCAGCAAGTAAGAGCTCCAGCCAAGGCCAGCAAACACACCAGAGCTACCACGTCCGCTACAACCCAACAAGCGAACGCCCTCGGTGAAGCCAGTCCCTCGGTCGTAACGCGGAACCACAGCGCTCTCCGCGGCTCACCAAAAGCCGTACTGCCTCGTTACACCGCGAGCCGCATCAGCCAACGAGGACCAGCAAACCACTCCCTCTGTGGCATACGCTCACGCCTTCACATCTGACTCGCACGTCGCTACCCCATCGCGAAACTCGGCGCGGCAAACAGGTGACAGCCGGTCGAAGATCATAACTGACACAGAGACATGAATCGTGCGAACCTGCACCGCGGCTCAGCAGCCAGTGGTAATTTCTCCTTAAGAACCACGAAAGACATTTACAAGTAATTACCAATTCTTTTTAAAATAAATCTACGACGTAAACCACTGTCGGAATATAAAACAATTGGCTTACCACACACTGAAGTTTTCATATAAACTTGGCGCAGACAAACTGGTAACCTGAGATCAAAAGCTTCACATAATTCGAACCATCCGCTAGACAATCTCGAGGCTACCAGCGCAGAAAATATTTAAAAGTAATCGAATGGTGGCAAGCTTAATAAATTGTAGTCTCGATAAAATAGCACGTAAAAGACACACGTTTACAGGGATATGTAAGCAAAATACACGCCAGACTTAACATTAATTTCAAAACAGGGGACGAACGAACAGGGAAGCTTGATATTCCAAATCAAGCACCTCATACTAGACACCAAAGTGCTCACATACTTAGTTTGACAAGGACACAAGCTCATGCAAGCGGGGAACATTAACTCAACCCAACAAAAGGTACTCAGATTACGTAAGTGACAACTAAAAAAATAATGCCATAACGAACCACTATGGCAGGTGAAACATTGTTGTTCATACACACAATTAACCACAGCGCCTAGCAACGTCACCCAAATCCTGATCATTGATCATCTGCCATATGACGTCATTCAAACACTGACGAAGGACACTTCACACATTCATCACCATGCTGCACCATCCCATAGCGATAAGGACGAAAATTACTAAATATCCTCTACCATAACAGAACACACGGTGAAACACTGCGAACAAGGAGACAATCACTTCAATCCTGCGAAAAGTGTCATTTTTCAGCCACACCTGGGCACATGGTAAGTGATCCCCACGCATCTGTCACTGTTACTGGAACGTGACAGGTATAGCATCTACCTGTTTGTCTGCCATGCCTGGACGCAAATTCTACCCCTATTTTGTCGATGACTCCCATGATCGCCAGTATGGGACGCCCACCTCCTCTCTGTTAGCTCCTGGAGTTCGCTTTCGGTTCTTGCTCCAGCAGGTTAACTTCACGCTACCTGCTACTTTCCGGATGGGTGTGAACCCTTCACCACCTTGGCTTCGTGTGGCGGCCCGTGTTCACCTTGGCCTTCATTTGCTTAATAGGGGCACAACTCCAACCTCGCTCTATCGCCGTAATTTTCACGACCTTCTCACGGAACTTTGCAATAGTCCGTTTGTATACACTGATGGCTCTCGGAGTGACCGTAGTATGAGGTGTGCCTTCGTCATCGGCACCGACGTTTCTCGGTGTCGGCTTCTGGAACCCTGCTCAGTATTTACAGCAAAGCAATTCGCCCTGTATCATGCCACGCAGTACATCCAGAGACACAGACTTTTCAATTGCGTCATCTGTTACGAGTCTCTCAATGCACTTCAGAGCTTTCGTGTGTTGTACACCGTCCAAAAATTGTTTCAAATGGCTCTGAGCACTATGGGAATTAACTGCTGAGGTCATTAGTCCCCTAGAACTTAGAACTACTTAAACCTAACTAACCTAAGGACGTCACACACATCGATGCCCGAGGCAGGATTCGAATCTGCGAGTGTAGCGGTCGCGCGGTTCCAGACTGTAGCGTCTAGAACCACTCGTCCACCCCGGCCGGCTTGTACACCGTCCATCGCTTGGTGCAAAGGGCCCGGGAAAGCTGTCATTTGCTCACTGTTGATGGAGCCACTGTGATGTTGTTGCGGGTTCCTGGTCACGTCGGTCTGGCGGGAAACGAAACTGCTGATGCTGCCGCCAAGGGTGCTTGTACACCGTCCATCGCTTGGTGCAAAGGGCCCGGGAAAGCTGTCATTTGCTCACTGTTGATGGAGCCACTGTGATGTTGTTGCGGGTTCCTGGTCACGTCGGTCTGGCGGGAAACGAAACTGCTGATGCTGCCGCCAAGGGTGCTTGTACACCGTCCATCGCTTGGTGCAAAGGGCCCGGGAAAGCTGTCATTTGCTCACTGTTGATGGAGCCACTGTGATGTTGTTGCGGGTTCCTGGTCACGTCGGTCTGGCGGGAAACGAAACTGCTGATGCTGCCGCCAAGGGTGCAGTCCTGGTACCTCCGCCCGCTATATCTTCCAGTCCCTCCGATGATCTCTGTGATACCGTCTGTCAGCAGGTCATGTCACTTGTCATCACCACTGGTCTTCCCTATGGGAGCAAGCTCCGGAAAATTAAACCTCGCCCAGCAGTTTGGACGACTTCCTCTTGGCCCTCTTGCGTGAGATCATTTTAGCTTGGGTGCGTATTGGGCACTGTCCTTTTGGCCATTGCCAATGTGACAATGGCGCGTATGACACTCGTTGTTTTTGAGCACTAAAACAAAACATAAAACATGTAGCAGCTACGCAGGCGCCGTACACAGTAGTGAGAACATGGCAGGCAGACATCTTGCACCGTTTGCCTGTAACTCCGCAGTGTCCATCCGGGAGTCGTATTCCGTACATGGAGCCGAGGAAATGACAGGAATGCAGCCTGCAGTCATTGCCCGTAACTCCACAACACCCATCTAGGCGCTGTACTCCACACACGACAGCGAGAGGTGACAGAAAAACAGCCTGCGCTCGATGCCCCGAACTCGGCCCTGCCATTGCGGCTCAGCGGTCTCACTGCCAGTTACTTGACTCCAGTGCACAGCCACACTGCAACAGACCGTGTGTTACTCTCTCGTTCTTAGGCAGACCGTGTCTGAGACTCTGCAACTAGCTGATGCTGCTTCACTTCCTCCTTGGCCACAGATTACAAGAGCCACACTGCACTCGCAGCAAGCCTCCCTCATTTGGTTGCCAGAGTTTGTTCATGCCATGGCTTAACCACAGTTCCGGCAAACTCTGTTCTTACACTCTTTGAGTAAGATACACTCCGTATGTAATCATTCTACAACGTAATCTACACGAGTCAAGCGGTCAAGGGTAAGGAATGAAATAATAAAGAACTTACACGATCCGTAAAGCAGCTTCTGAGATAATATGTTCAGCTTCTGGTCATAAAAAAAAGAAGAGATTATTAGTTTCGAGCAGAGAGACATACTGTTGAATATCGAGTCGCTGCCTCTGTTGGACATTCCACCCTTCTGACATAACATTGTGTCAGCGTGCTTACTATGGGGCGAGGCCAAGAGCAGTGAGGGCTTCAGCAGTTGCCTCCAGATGCCTCCGATGACGTCCGCACCATTTCACACTGCTTGTCAAGTGTCCCAGTCGATCGCAGCACTGGACTCGCATTCGGGAGGACGATGGTTAAATCCCGCGTCCGGCCATCCTGATATGCTGATATAGGTTTTCCGTGATTTCCCTAAATCGCTCCACGTAAATGCCGGGATGGCTCCTTTGAAAGAGCACGGCCGACTACCTTCCCCATCCTTCCCTAATCCGATGAGGCCGATGACCTCGCTGTTTGGTCCCTTCTCCCAAACAACGCAGCAACGAAATTACCCCATTGCGCAGCCAACGAGCGGGCAATTTTAACACATCCAGTATAAAAAAAAAAAAAAAATTTAACAATAACAACCCTCGGACGCAAAAATGAAGTCCTTTTGACCTAGGTTTCGGTCTCTTCTGAGTACCTTCATCAGAAATAAAACATTTGAACTGGTCTATAACAAAAGTATTTAGTTTTAGGAAAAAAATTTATTACTAAGTACTGACTAGCAGTATTATAAGAAAAGGCCTAGAACTTACATGTCAGGATCAAAATAAATATGAAGCAATAAAGCTTTAGTCACAAAATTTTAAAACAGAAAACATAGGAGGCAAGCCACTATGAGCTGCTCGCACATGTCGAGCTGCGGCAGCATCAGACTGAGGCGCCCGCGATAACAATTGCGGGCAGGTGAACATTACACCGAAAGTGCCATCTAGTAGCCGCAAATACAAACTTACTGCAACTTAACGTACTACTTAACATTCGAAATATAGACAAACGAATATTGTGATGAACATTATTTAATATATGAAGTGAGAGGCAATATTTTATCTGACAGCAGCAGACACGGTAACAATTTGTCTACATAAGAGCTTAGAAGTACTGTTTAAAGGCTGAAAACGCCATCACATAATTACAAAGAGAGCTGAAAAATTCAGAGAGTAGAAAAACGGTATAACATGAAATGTGGTTAACATAACATGAAATTTTAGTTGATGATGATGAAGTCCCATTCTCCTTGACAGAGCGTAGGGGACAAAGCGGACCTTGCCTAGTACAGCGCTCTGTCATGGAGTATGGGACTACATCATCATCATTAACTAAATTTTATGTTATTATATTATCCACATTTCGAGAAAGATGTTTAATAATTTCTAATTCTTCGAAAACATCTAATCTACGCCCATTCTCCTCAGTGTGCAAAATGTTGATATCGTGAACAGCTTCAGACGCTTGACCTGTGATCAGAAGGTTTCAGCTTTGTCTCTGGAGAGTTATTTTCTTTTGGAAGCGTCTGTTCGTTAATGGAAATTAGCTCTCAGGATGGCCTGATTGAAGGTGATTTGTTTGAATTGTAGGTACGTGTGTGTAACTGTTACAATAAGCAAATGTTCGTCTACTTGTTATAATGATTTGTGGGTAGTAGTGTTGCAGAACGCATACAAGAGATAGCATACACTTTTCTTCATAACATTCTTGGCTTGCATGGAGATGGATAAGCCAGGGAAAGATTGCGCACTGTAGGAGGGTGCAGCGAGATTTGGAACATCCGCGGTGGATAAATTATCTCTGTGAAATCAACATATAACTGACTCTTTGTTGATAACAGTATTAAGTGCTCTTTGGCACAGTCAACAAAAACACAAGACACGTCTACGTCGTAGTTGAAATGCGACCAGGAAGGGTGTAAAGCGGGACTGTACAGTCACGCTTATAATACTATTGTGGTGCAGTCACCGACGCTGCCCAAATAGGCTGCCTGTGTTTGTGTGGGACATAAAATGTCAAGGAAGAATCCTGTCGGATGCTCATAGGTCACAGACTGCCTTTAGTACGCAATAATGTTCCCTAAATATTTATATTTATTCACATTGTCTTGAGAGTTGACGATCAAGTAAATCGTAAAATTTAATTTATCTGTCTAATCATCACTTACGGACCTTTGTTTAGTACAACTTCCTTTTTACTTTTCATTTCCTGCCAATAGAGGTAGTCCAGGCCCTTTGACTCATGACCCGTTGGAGCCTCAGGCGCCGGCAGGAGTGGCCGACCGGTTGTAGGCGCTACAGTCTGGAGCCGCGCGACCGCTACGGCGCAGGTTCGAATCCTGCCTCGGGCATGGATGTGTGTGATGTCCTTAGGTTAGTTAGGTTTAAGTAGTTCTAAGTTCTAGGGGACTGATGACCTAAGAAGTTAAGTCCCATAGTGCTCAGAGCCATTTGAACCATTTTTGAGCCTCAGGGACTTCGGAGCCTACCAGGCTAGCTGGTAGTGAAGCGGAGAGAGTCCAAACCTAACCACCAACAGAAATTTCCCGAAAACCAGGGGCAAAACCGGTGCGGTTGATTTCAACTTCATTCTGGAATAAAATTTCACAGACAGAAATCATGAAAGCGTAGTACATTTGTAGATGTAACAGTTTATATGTACGCAGAATAAAGTCGATGGCTTGTCCGACATGTGCAGTGTACCACGTCTTCCTTAACTTACCTTACGTAAATAAAGATGAAGTACTGCGAGATTTTAATTTCAGTGAATCGTCAGTTAAGGTTTTGTATAAAATTATTTTCAATTTCTCTCTTTAGTTGATTTATTTGTTTGTAAAATTCGCCGGCCGCTGAGGCCTAGCAGTTCTAGGTGCTTCAGTCCGGAACCGCGCTGCTGCTACGGTCGCAGGTTCGAATCCTGCCTCGGGCATGGATGTGTGTGATGTCCTTAGGTTAGTTAGATTGAAGTAGTTCTAAGTCTAGAGGACTGATGACCTCAGATGTTAAGTCCCATAGTGCTTGGAGTCATTTGAACCACTTTCTTTGTAAAATTCAGCTCGTAAAATTAACTTATAAATAAGAATTACTCTAGAATTAGGTTTTAGCAGTGACAACTAAAAATCATAGCAACCACAATTTTAATAAATTTTTATTGACACACTAGTTGACCGCAAAACATTAAAACTAATGTTTACATTTTTTCGAGTGAAATGGAGCTCCTACTCTAGCTCTTCACCTCAATGAACATTTTTCCATAATTTTTTTTTTTTTTTTTTTTTAGTTTCGGATGCTGCAGCCACAGCTTTATTGAAAGAGAATTGCGTTTTCCATCCTGGCTGTTATGCAATCACCAAATGTACGCAACTATCAGTTGATTTAGAAAATTTCGTGTATCATTCTGCTGTAAATCGTTCAGCAGTAGTGTCAGTTATTTATTGGAGTCACTGTCTCAGAATCTGTCAACAAAAGTATGATGTAAATTTTTAACTTGCATTCTGAACTGATGGTAAAAATTTAAATCAAGTTATTAAGCACGAAATATTGTTATCAGCGAAACTAAGAATGTTCGCAGAATATTGACATTGACAATGCACTTAATTTGCCTTGCCATTCGGCAGTGATATTTGTTCAAAGTGGTTTTTAGACAAATTCTCACAATTACAATGATTTAAATAAATAAAACTGCACCAGTTACTCAGATTTTTTTTCCATGCTTAGCGCAAAAATTGTGTCGTTCTCATTTCTAAGCGTATTTGTTTACATAAACATTTTACGTAATACTTGCATGTATGATTCTCTGTCTCTCTTACAGTGTCGTTGTGCATTTGACGTTATGCTGTAAACAGGAAATCGGACAAGTAAATCTTGGAATATATTTTATATGTATGGTTTCACAAAAAAAATTGTATACATTCAGACACGTTACATTTTCTGTGGATTTATTATATACATAAAGCTGTCATTTTATAAAATTTGTTTTACCGGTGTTGACTATTAATTTCTTGAAGGGTGAATACAAAACGGTGACGCATAGAGCAGACAAAATCCCACTGACCAGAGATAATAGGGAGTAAGAATTATACAGCATTAAGCAGATTGCAGTCGCTAGTGACTCCCCAGCTGAGTGATAGACAAGATGTAGACACAAATACCAAAAAAGAAGGTAATTCTTGGCTCTGTAGAAGGGAGCAATAAAACAGTAATATGTGAGGCCAGCATGTGTTACGTAGGTATCATTTCTGAAGAAACAGCATACTAACTTGGGTAATATAAAGTAGAAGCAACTTTCTCCACAACCAACAAACTACAACAGAAACTAGTCCAACCACTGCAAAAGAAAATTTCTCAGAGTCAGGAATATGAAAAATCATATGAAAAAGTTGCTGAAGATACTACACATGACAAACTGGCAGGAAATTTCAAGTTAGATACACTAAAATCATCAGCTGACGAATTTACAAAATTACACGCATAGAAAACGATGGATATCCCTTCTAGTACATAGATACTCCATCGCTTCCAAAATCACACACAGCGGATGTAATGGAGCAACTGGAAATATTTGTACGCCACAAAAAGCAAGCAGAAAACATTTTCAACGACAAACTAGATAGTAAATCACTAAGCTTTTTCAAATGATTTTCCTGCCTATAGTAGCTAAAGTAATTTCCATAAATATGTGTATTATTGCATAGACTATGCTCGACATTTACGACAGAAATATAAACATAATCGATAATTCAATAGTAGATAACGATAACATATATTTTATAATTGACAATTTCATGTACATAATGAATCCACAGAAATGTAGTACATCTACCTGTATATAAACTCTTTGTGAAAACATACCCTCGTAATATCTCTGTAGCATGTTTTCACGAGCTAAACAGTGTAAGTTATGATTTGCTTCTGCGTGATATTCTGTGTATCTGAGTAGGGACAGTATTAATTTCAAGAGAAAAACGAAAATACTGTTTCTATCATTAGCATATAAGAAACATACCAAGACGCATTTGTCCAAATTTCCTCAGAACGACAACGACAGTGAAAGTGAGACAGAAAACCACACATCCATACACCACAAAAAATATTTTTCCAAACAAATGCACTTGCTAAGCATGAAAAAAAGTGGTGCAGCTTTTATTATCTAAACCATGAATGACATAGTATGCAACAACAATTATAATGAACGAAATTAAATTATACAGGTACTTTGGTTCTGGGAGACTTTCATTCGTCTGAGGGAGGATTACACGTTGCAGCATGTTTCGTGTATTTTGCTAAGCGGATAAAGAGTTTTAGCTGTAGAGTAAGTCGTGTACCTCACACTAAGTGCGAAAGTATGACGCAGACGGCGGCGGAGCGGCTGCAGCGAGGCCCTGCAGCGAGCATAATGCATTCTGCTCTGGCATTCTGCCCCGCATAATGCAGCCACTCCGTTCGCGATCCCGGGGCAACTAACTCACCCCCGTCTGTGCATGTTTAATGCCGCTGGCAACTGCAGGAATAATTCGCCCAGTGGAACAAGGTGCAGCTAATTCACCGGTGACCTCCTTTGGCCATGCGTCATGCAACTCTAACAGCTACGTCGTGTAACATGCCCTTGTGAGGCGTAGCTAAATTCAGTTAGTCAAGAAGCCAAAAGCACTTGCTAAAGATAGCCTCTATTCTGAAACACGGGCCCACTGCTTGAACTACCTGCTGACAGAGCTCTGTAATGTTTTCTTTGCACCCTCCCCACGGAAGTGCATAGCAAGAAGCTGCACATTCTTTCGAATTCATCCCTTTACGAATACACTGACGTATTCGGTGTTTCAACGCTCAGTATGACCTTTGTTTCTTCTTGTCACATCGTTCTCTTCCATTGAAAAACAGATGTAACACTGCAGTACCCAAACTTCCATCACAAACCCAAAGGAGCAAGCGACTGAAATCTGAGAAGATTTTATTGATCATAATGGAATATTCTCTTGATAGATCATGAGAGGTGTAACCCAACGATAAATTCAGTTTCACTGGGACACATTCATGTCAGCTATACGGAATTCCCGCACTGTTCCCACCACTCAAAAACGATTATATAGATTTACACTTAACCCATAATGGAAATGTTTTCATCTGTGACAGTGTCTAACGAGTCAGTTTTAAATAAATGATTTTTCTAACTTGCTTAACCTTCATTATCAGTACAGAAATTGATAATTGCAGGTAAACTTTCATCTCTACCAGCAGCTCGATTTATCCCCATCTTCCACTGTGTATTTGCTGTTTTCTGTATTTCCGTAAGAATGCGTTTGATCAGCTATTGCTGTTTACTCGAGAAGATTCAAAATAAGTGCAGTCGCATGGACTCCGAAACTTTACCGTGGATGGAAATTTTTTTTCTTTCTAATACAGCACCTACAACAGTTCTTGTGATGATATTAAAAACTTTTAGGGATGATGTAGAAGAGCAAATGTATCAATTTGAGGTAAGAGTCCCTCATCCAGTATTACTGAGTCGAAAATCGTTGCGATAACTCTGACAGTGCGTTATATGTGCAGGCACCTTTCTGCTATGATTGTGGGGCAGGCAGCTTTCAACTGGTAGTATGGACCAAACCAAGAAAAACATGTCTGGTAAACATGGACTCTAAAATACGTACCTTTAGAGCTATAAGCACTTGTTCATCTTTGATTTTGTGAAACACATGTCTTCTACTTCATAATCTTTGCTGTCCATGTTTTGAGACGATGTAGTATTAGTCAAAGGAAGAAAAAAAGTCCAGTAAACAAGGGCACTGAACTGCATACCTTAAGAGCTATGGACGATCATGCAGTAGAAGAGATGTGTTTCAAAGTAGCGAAGATGAATTTACGTTGGGAGCTATTCGTTGCCTTAAATACTGTTGCTAACCGAAAAGTAAATTTTGACATCGTTCTTCCTGAGAAAGTTTGCTGACCCTAAGGATGTATTTCTGAGATGTGATGAGCTGACATATATTTGAATGTGACGCGACTCGTAATAGAATTTTACCGTTCATTATACTCACTGGAAGAGAGCTCAATGAATATTGTCAACAGTATCAACGCTAACCTTTCCTTATTTTCCTTGCTTTAGTTTTACTGCTGCCGCGATAAATGAAATTTCTGGAATAGGTTGAAAGGTAGCGTCCCGACGAAGCTAGTGATTAGGTCGGAAAAGCAGCCAAAGTTGCAAATTTAAGTGTTATTTACTCGATGACTAGGTTCAGATCGGGATGATATGAAAATGTGTCCCAAGCATCAACTAAATGAAAGTTAATTTTGCAGCTTTGGCATTTTTCTGCTGTATTGATGATTAGGTCGTCGCAGTTGTTCATGAAGGCTTCTTCAAATTCACTCAAACCATCTTCATTAAGTTTTAGAAGCAACGCGAAAACAGGGTGTAGTGTTAGGACATTACGTTGTAATAGAGGTTTGTTACGTTTGATATTGCCTTCCTCAGAGCTAAACTGAGTATCAGTTGTGTATATGTGTGATGTGGGTGACTGTGGAGAGTGCTTGTGATGTTACAGCGCTCAGAGGGGCAAAAAAAGGTTCAAATGGCTCTATGCACTATGGGACTTAACATCTGAGGTCATTAGTCCCTTAGAACTACTTAAACCTAACTATCCTAAGAACATCACACACATCCATGCCCGAGGCAGGATTCAAACCTGTGACCGTAGCAGCAGCGCGGTTCCGGACTGAAGCGTCTAGAACCGCTTGGCCACAGCGGCCGGCTCAGAAGCAAAAACTATTGTCCCGAGGAGTAATTACGAAATTGAGTGAAATGAACACCATCATCATATTTACCACGAATTACTGGCGGAGGAGTATGTCTCACGCATCTGGATGAGATCCCATGCCACTTCCGTCTATACAAATGGTAAAAGAATTGCAGATCACTATCGGCAATATCCGCCTACTACTTTATCCTAGAGCTAGAAAATTATGATATTTCTGGAATAGGTCGCTTCGTAGATTTCCGAAAATTTTGCTATGCCTTCGAGTAAAAACCTAGATGCGAAGATAAAGAGTATCTTAAGACACATGACTTGAAGAATTTTTTCACTAATTTGCCCCAGTACATTATTTGGGTGGCGGCGCTTCAAGCGAAAGGCAAGTAACGTCGGGTGATACCCAGGGAAGCGTAATTGAATGACCTCAGTTCTTAGAGCACATAATACATTTATCAGATAAAGTCAGCAATGTTGTCAGATAATTCTTTGACTGTTCTGTTGTCTTCAAGAATTTAGAAAATACTGGACGATTAGAGGAATTTGCAGAATTAATTCGACAGAATTTACATTTGTTTGAGTGAATGATAGGTATCTTTAAAAATGGAATATGCGAGACATTTGTCGTAATAAGAAGTAAGAACCCGACAGTATCCAATTTCATGATTATTTTGTAAGGAACTTCTATAGACCTCATCAGTTGAATGTGTGTATAAGTTACAGTATGAGATTAGACGAATAGGAGGAGGGAGGAAGAATGGGATACTCAATTAGTTGGAAGGATTTTGGGCAAAGTGCGGAATCTGCATACAAGACGTTAGCAGAGCCAATTCTAGAGTAGTATCACAGCGTTTAGATTTTCAAGCAGGCGACACCAAATGTCGAACGAATTCAGAGACGCGATTTTAGGATCGTAGCGGATCGCTGTAAACAATACAATACTGGTGCAGTGATGCCCAGAAAATTAAATTTGAATCTAGGATGGATAAGATAATTTCAAATGGCAATGTTGTTGTCGCGAAACCTTGTCGGCAAAATCAAAACGGTGAAGATTAGAGAGTGAATTGAGGGACATCGACAGTTATTTTAACCTTACTCAGTACTGGAATAGAATAAAAGAGGACAGACAATTTTCAACATTTGAATAATGCCCCCCCCCCCCCCCAATATAATATGCGGCAGCTTGCGAAGTATAGCAGCACTTTTAGGCGTAGAAGAGATGTACGTGTACGTATAGGATTGCACTTTGATCGTTTGAAGCAATTTTTATTATTTTTCGAATGTGCGGGTACAGTAACATGTTCAGACGTTACGTTTTGTAGACATCTTGGAATACCATGTTTCCGTTTGTTGGTTCAGAATTCTTGTCGTATTTGTTAAATGTGTGGAAATAACCCTTGGTTTCAGTCTATCGCACCATATCTCTCAGGTTCTAGTTCTCAAAAAAATGGTCCAAATGACTCTGAGCACTATGGGACTTAACATCTGAGGTCCCAAGAACTTAGAACTACTTAAACCTAACTAACTTAAGGACATCACACACATCCATACCCAAGGCAGGATTCAGGATTCGAACCTGCGACTGCAGCAGCAGCGTGCAGCGTGGTTCCGGACTGGAGCACCTAGAACCCCTCGGCCACCACGGCCGGCTTCTCGTTCTCCACAGCCTTTTCACAAATTGGCTTCCAGTGCCATAATCTTCTACTGTCAGAAGGTATTCCAATGAATAAGCTCTTGTGTGAGGCGTTGGTTACTGTGCACTTGAAAACTGTGACTGTTCTGTATAGCTCTCAAATCCCACTTGCTGACTGTTTAGATTGCTCTTCATTTCCTTCATTTCTTGCACACCAGATGTCTTCACGGTTCAGAAGAACTCATCGATTTGCGTCCCTTTTATTGCCTTCCTATGCGCAAAAATGATGCTAGCTTTTATTGCGTCCTTGACAGGTACGGAAATTTCTGCCTCTCACTTGAACTCTTCATCAGTAAGGGACACAAAATACTGGATTTCAATGCACAAATGTATTCTTGATGTCCCAGGAGGAATGGTCAGTATTCGAGATTATGATAGTAACGATCATTCGGTCCAAGTACGTCCAGTAAACAGGACCTCTAAAATTCATACCTTAAGAGCTACGTGCACTAGTTCATCTTAGTTACTGTGAAACTTACGTCTTCTACTGAACAAGTGTTCAGAGCTGTTAAGGTATGCTTTTAAGAGCCTATGTTTACTGGACTTCTTTGCTTCGAATGATCGTTCCTGTCATGTCCCTGAATATTGACCCATGCACCTGGGACACCCAAGGCATTCAGCATTTGCTTGGAGCCTGATACCAGCGGAAAGACCCAGCCATCTACTGTATCAGTTACACAAGACTATCCACTCTTTTGTACTTCTCTGGGACTGTGCGTCTTGGGGTGTCGCTCCCCCCACGCTATTAAGTCACTCCGAGTGAAAAGCTGTCGACCGTGGCGAGTCCATTAGCTGCCTGCAGACACCCTACTGCTTAACGCTACTTTCTTGGGCAAGATCAAAGGGATCGCTATCGAGTCACTCTTGTTTTTTAGAATGTAGCCGGCTACTTACTTCATGAGACTCCCAAGTCAGTCTGAAGCAGTTAGGGAAATTGTTCTCCCTACAACGGCTACCAAACTGCATGCAAGTTTCCCATAGTGTTTACCACATTTAAAGGACAGGAACATGGACCCGGTGAATAATTTAATGACTCTATTCACTGCCCAAATGTCTCTGAATATCTGGCGATTTTATTGCTAATTTAAAGCTAGTCAGGTCATCGCTAGTGTTAAGTAGTATACTATATACTTCTGGTCTGTTTCACACTTACGCCTCCGGACTGCTGTTGCTCCACGGATCGAGGCCTTTGCCGCAGTGGTTACGATAGTGGACTCGCATTCGATATGGCTACGGTTCAAGTCTCCGTTCAGCCAAACAGATTTAGCACAAGAAATGTATTTGCAACTACGAATACTGGCAACCTTCATCTGTAGTATGGAACTACTACAGAGAAAATTTGTCCTGCACCGGGACTTGACCACAGATTTCTCGCTTATCGTGAAAGGTCTCCTAAACCATTTCGGCTATCCATGCACACTTCACGACCCGACCCAAACTTCTATATGCTGTCGCCCATGTTTCATTGTCAGGCGCTTAAACACTCACCGCAGTTCTCGTACAGGAGATACATTTAATCGGAAGTCGCTCGCCTGATATTGGCCGACATATACGATATTGCAGTGCTGTGTTTTTAAGAAATGAGATGTAACATTCCTTCGGACGTGCATGAATGTCTGAAGGAACACTGCGCTGCAGTATCACAAACAGATTTAAATTTGAACTAAATTAGTTAAGGCAAATGCCGGTATTGATCATTCAATAAGGACACGACCTAATAGCTTCCGTAGTTCGAGTCTACGCTTAGTCTATAATCACTTCCTTCCTTTTCCTACATCGGTTATCTGTCTACCTTCAATATTATACATCGTATAGGAGGACCATTTCATAGAAGACCTCAGACATAGGCCAAATTTTTATTAATTTAAAGGTAATTAAAATTCTTTTCATTTAAATGAGTATATACATTTCCCCTGAGGAATGTGCCTTTTTCCCAGAACATATATAATTTATTCAGCAATAAGTATTACAGAACTTTTACTCAGTTTTAAATACAGCATTTATATAAGATCTGCACACTGTAAAAACTTTCCTCTTCTCCATTTACTTTGATGATTTCTTGCTTCTACTTCTTCGTTTACTGTTTGAACACGTTTAGAGACTCTCTTTCTTCGTTGAAGGTGTAGCTTGTAAAACAATATGCCGATCATGCAGGTGGTCTTATCCTGGACGGTGTAAATGCCTTCGAGGTCCATGAATGTTGTTTCCCTGCTGTTTATTCCGTTGACTGTCGTTGTTTGCAAACTCGCTGTTTTAAATTTTACCCATTTCCACAAACGTGTAATTTTGGAGCAACCTATTAAACGGTGCATTGCTGCGTCGACAGTTTGACATTACTGGCAGTACGGATCACTACTCAGTTTTATTCCGTGGCGTGGGCCAGCTATCGACTCAGTTGCTTGTAGTATGTATCACTGGTAAATGACGAAAAACAACTCGAGATCTCAACCCAGCATCCAATAATTTGCTCTGGAAAATTCGTCGTGAGACTCTGCTTATAACCTCTGCCCCCACTTCTGGTATTCTCAAATAGCTATTCCACAACTTTAGACATAATACCTCTAAAGAACTCTGTGGCGAAAATTCGTCAGAGCCATTTCAACAATCGTTTGAGTTCTCGTGGTGCAGACCTTTTGGAAGCATCTGAGCTTACTCTCCTCACCACACTTTTGCCCTGAGCCCATGTCGTCGCTACTCGTTCTGCAGTCATCCCAGTAGAGCTAAACGCACCATCTGACTGTATGATGCTCCCACGTCCATGATGATCATAATTCAAAGTTTCCCGGAGTCCAAAAGGTGACGACAGGCAGCTCGCCCTTCCAGTAATGTCAGATAAACCCAATGGTCATTATGTACTCGAAACATTGTTCGTCTGTACGAATGGCATTTTACTGTTCAGCAAATACTACAAACAAGCTCACATAAAGGTGAAATTTTAATCAATATTTCCCACAAGCATGAAAATACCTTGTATCAGTTTAGTTGCATTCGGTCAAGGAGCTGACGGTGTAACACTTCGTATTTTGTAAAACTTCTCGCTCTTGCAGCCATGTACTATCAACCAAGGTCTTCTACGTGTTGTAGCCGGCAGCCGGCGTCATTTGCAGGTATTGATTCATGTATCAGACAGTGAGACATAACTATCCTTTGTATTCAGCACCACAGTTGGTGGGCGCCTTTGCTTCGCTGACGTGGGACTGGCGTAGCGATCCTACTCTCTGACGGCCTTCTGGGATGCTGCATGTGCGCCAGAACTTATAACTTTGTTACATAGTAATTGTTAAAGTGAACATCAGGAATCTACATAATGAGTAAGCATCTTGCAGCAACGTGGTCTTTCAGAAGATTAAAGACGGCAGGTCCTTTTGATCTGTCTTTCTTCCACTTTACTCGATCGAACAGCTAATAACAGGCTGTATGGACAATGAGACTATTAGGGAGGGTTGACAGTGGTTGTGATGCTGAATTAATGGTAGCTAGAAACATGAAGTCGTTAGATGTGGAAGAGCCACGGCAGGTGAGGCTGACAGGTGGCAGTTCAGAGAATAGCAAGTCCCAGGTACAGACAGAACGAATGGAGACACGGCCTGGTGCTTTCACACAGCTGAAGCCGCTGCACAGGACTCGGCCTAACACACGGGAGGTCACTGGCCATAAGAAGCGATGAACCTAAAACGGGGCCACAGTGTATTGTCGGCGAAAGGCAAAACTTTTTACGACTGTCTTCGCCGATGTGTGACGGACTCAGGAGAAGGGCATTCTGCCATTTCAGCACTGGTCCTCTGCTGTTTTCCGAGAAGCTTCCTGTAGCATCGGTATTAGCTACGCTGGCGAATACATCTCGTCGGAATGAGTGAAACTGGGCGACTTTGCAGGAGACTGGACACTAAGTGGCTGAGAAACCAGTTTTTTTTTCTCTCTCCCATTTCTTTAGGTCACATAGATGCAATAGCCTGCGTGCAAAATAACAGTGTACTGATGCGGACTTGGACCATGACGGAGCAGCAGACACTTGCTCGAGGCCTCGAGATGTGTTAGTATTGGAGGAACCGTTGTCTCCCATCATGTGGAGGGATGCTGTGCATAACACAAACCGATATCCAACTAGCGCTGGACTGCTTTACCAGCTTTCAATAGGAGTTTTTAGTTTCTTGGTGTAAATTCCATGTGGAGTTTTCGGTAGATTTGGATGTAATGTGTAGAAGTTACGAAGTTCGATCGCGTACCGCAGATAAGAGTAGTTGATTCGACATTGGAGTGAGCACATTGGGGGAGTTTGCTGCAGGATGCAGTTCACAGTCACTGTCATTAGCATTTAACACAGTCAGGTCGTGTTATCCACATTTTAAAGTCAGAATTACAGTGAAGTCGCGAACCTACATTCAACTTTGTCAACTATTACAGCACGTCACTTTACGAACTCAGGGAAGAATATAATCGTTGTGCAATGTAGACGTATGTTCAATTAATTCATGTCTTTTAGAAATAAGTCTGTCGTGATATTGAATTCTATCATTTATTCGAGTGGACTTGATCGCTTGATCACTTTTATTAATTTTAAGTTAACTGTGTGGGAATAACACCTGTAGTCACCTTGGAATAAAATTACAACTTGATCTTCATTTTTCACTGTACAGGGGCACATTTTTAGCCATTCACATTTAAAATCCGTTGCGTATCACTTTCACTGTAGTGTAAATGAATGGGTGGCTCCGGGTCTTACACTTAGAGATATAACACCACAGCTCTGGGATGGTTATACATTTTCTAAGTGTTTTACGAAGTTTGTTTTATTTGTTGTGATGAATATTATTATTGCAAATATGGTGTCAAGTTACAAATGCTATTTGTTATTTAAGAAAGAGAATACGCATGGAATGTTTATATTTTGTAAGCAGACACGCTGGCCTAGTCCGCTAAAAGGTATTGTCAAAGACTGTAATAAATTGTAAATGCATTATCGCTGGGCGTGCGAGAACGCCAAAACAATAGTAGCAGTTCGGAGTCGCGAGGAGATGACTGGTGTCATTGGTTGTGTGTATTCGCTGGTGTGTCTATGCAAAAGTGCGGAGGTAAAAAGTCTGTTTCCGAAGTGCGGAGCAGTGAAAACTGGAATGGTTGTTTTGGTGGATGGGCAAGCTATGAGTATGGCATTTACTGGGTACAGTACAAATGCAGAAAGAAGAATTCACAGAAGATCAGCAGTACTGAGGGCCCTTGTTATTGGCTATGATATGGCAAGAAGATCAACCTGTGCCCCATTTTACCACTAAATGAAGCCACTCGGCAAATCAATGGCATCTTTAAGTAAAGTAAGGTCTAGATTTTTTATAACTAGAAGTGTAATAGGGTGACCAGCGTAACTGGTTCAAAATGGCTCTGAGCACTATGGGACTTAACATCAGAGGTCATCAGTCCCCAAGAACTTAGAACTACTTAAACCCAACTAACCTAAGGACATCACACACATCCATGCCCGAGGCAGGATTCGAACTTGCGACCGTAGCGGCAAGCGGTTCCAGACTGAAGCGCCTAGAACCGCACGGCCACACCGGCTGGCAGCGTAACTCGAATTTTATTGCTTAAATAACATTATTTTCGTGCATATTGTCGCAAAAAAATTTTACTAAGTCATTATTCAAGTAGTGTCCATCGAATCCCTTTGTATGAACTGAGATAATCAGATAATGAGCTAAAAATGAAGTGAACATTAATTTATTAGATTATCAAAATATAATGTTTCCAACTTTAGGACAACTAGGTAATAATGAAATCTTTGGCTCTGATATGAATAATGTCACAAATAGAATCATGCAAAGGCCAGTATTAATTCATTCACTAAAAATAGAGTAACTTTCATAATTAAAAAGAAAACTGGTAGTAAAACTTCACGTAACTTGGGCACTGAATTTCACTGTCAAAGTACAGTTCTAGTTTATAGCTGGTGGCATAATTTATAACTTTTGTTACAAAGGAATGTCAGAGTAAATGCTAGCTAAATGACAGTCCTTACCAATGAGTAAATTCAAACAATCTTTCTACTTCCTACAATTACGACAGTCAGTATTACGGCGAGTAATGTAACAAAAAGTTTCTTTCCACAGCCAGTAAAAAATATTATTTAAAATAGAGATATTGACAGGCAGAGGTTCACACACATTTGTGCCCACCAGAGAGACACTTTGTGCTAATGAAGATAATATGAAAGTGACGATTGATACATAGAAGTTACAATCTGCACGAATGACATCGTGCATTTCTGTGTTGTTATGAACGATGCCTCAGGCAGTCATGCACGCTGGAATTGAATTTAGTTCAAGTCCTGCATGCAGCCAGTAAAGTTGGTTATTGTCCGGCTAAGAATTAGATTTCAGGCCCGATCGTCAGTCTGTAGAAACGTATTTTTGTGCCCCGATTCTGCAAGCAAAGCAGACGAGTTACAAGTTAGGAAAGTTTTTTCATGTGTTGTTCGATAACGCATGAGAAATGTATGGAGTACAAGGCGAGTGGATGTATAGATCAGCAATGGAGTGAGCTCACATCTTTGTAATGACTGTGGTTTTGTTGTTTTAACGAACTTCAATAAAATAAACAGTAACCCTTATGAAATTTAGAATATGTCACTTCATACAACAGATGGACAAACTGTGGAGACACGAAAAACACAATACATTACCATGCCCAATAATCTGTAAGAAAACAGTTGGCATTTGAAACAGCATCTAGTTGTCTCGGAATGCATAAATACATGTCCTACGTGGTTTTTGAAGGAATCGTGTAACATTCTTCCTGCAAAATAGTGGAAATTTCAGGTAGCGAGGAGGATAGCTATCACGCAAACTTCGATCCATTAAACATCACGAAAATTCAATAATATTGAGACCTAGTACCTGTGGTGGTCATGGGACATGAGATAATTCGTCCTAATGCTCACAAAACTTGTCCTGGAAAATCCGAGGTGTTTGAACACATGCACTATAGCTTGGAACACAGAATCAGAATTTGAGAAACATTATTGTACCACGGATGGACCTGATCAGCCAAAACGGTCACATAATCCTTTGCAGTAATGCATCCTTGCAGAGAATCCATGACGCCCACGGAATACCATGAAATGGCTGCCCAAATCATAACTGAACTGCAGCCATGTTTCACTCTTAGGATGTAAACTCGAACAGAAATTGGAAAGAGTTTGCAACAGAGTCATCTGACCAAATGGCTTTCTTACATTGCTCTATAGTTCAGGTTCATGGCTTCGGCACAACGTTTTCCAACTACTGGCATTTGCGTCAGTGATGTGTGATTTTGGAATTTCAGCTTGCCATGTAATTACCTGCTTATGGAGCTCCAATTCTGTTGTTTTGGTGCTGACAGAGTTCGCGAGTGCATCAATCTGCCCTGCAGTGACTTTTGCAGATGACGTCTTCTTAGTTTTTCTCTTCAATGACTATCAGTCAAAATGACTCAAGAGACACTCTGGTTGGATTTGTGACTTAGCGCATGATGTTTTTCCGCTTTGCCTGTATGCAATATAAATTTTTGACTCGATGCCCCTTCACACACCAAACTATTGGACTGCCCTGGATATGGAAACACTCACCTTATTGTCACCTTCAATTAAATAGCTCCACTACTCAAATGAACGTTGTATTTACGACGGACACACGCAACATACAGAGGACATTGGAAACGTGCTGTTCATTGTTAAATTCAGCAGTATCTGCAATTATACTGAAGTTTGCATTTCTTGCGGTGTTTCCACATTTTTGTCCAACCCTGGAAGTCTGTTCCTGCATGGTACAAGTCACATGTAGCAGCAATGCTTTTTACCTGGAGAGTAAGACGAAGATACAACATATCGTCTTTCACTGCATTGGGAATACTTGGACTGAAGACATCAAGTCATTACAAATTAAAGAACTTTGCGATATTCCGTTGCAATCTCCACACAAACTATAGATTTTAGTACAGAAGTGGTCAGTACTGTAGACACAATGATAGAGTCTGTGCAGAAGACTGGCTGATGCGCGATGACCAGTTTTCGTCTGAAGCACTGGGTGAGTTCATTTGTTTGTGTGGAAGGCGCAGGCCGACATTGGTTGTATACTTCGGCTGGTTGGTTATGTACTGTGATGACAGAATTGAAGTGGAAGCTCTACAATCTTCCTCAAATTTTCCAAAAAATATCTAGTAAAAAATTTCATACTTGTGTTACTTACAGCCTTATATGTCAGCTTCATAATGATGTGTCCATTATTTCATTAATAGTCACAGTTATTGTGATATTTGCATTTAAGTAAGACACTGCGCGTAAATCCATAAACTTTTTCATACTTGTGTTACTTACAGCCTTATATGTCAGCTTCATAATGATGTGTCCATTATTTCATTAATAGTCACAGTTATTGTGATATTTGCATTTAAGTAAGACACTGCGCGTAAATCCATAAACTTTTCAATAAAAAATAGAGGTAGCTAAGATTTTTCGTTCGGAGCGTATTACATAATATGCTGTTAATACGAAATTTAGCTAACATATCGAATTTTTCCTTAGACTTGGGCGGAGATCTCTTACCCGTCAGCAATCTTGAGAAAATTGATTTGATGCAGTACACTGGTTTGCAGTTGCATGTGCCAGCAACAAAGCCACAATGAATTACCAACAACATTACTCATATTTCATGAACAGTTTGAGATTTCGAAATGAGATTTTGGCAAATTATATATGTCATATAGCACCATAGCCTGGTGCAAGTATTTCAATTGGATGTCACTTTGGTGACTGGCGGCTTCACTTGTCAGTTGCATGCAAAGAGGAGAGTATTTTTCTGTATGGTTATTAAGCAAAACTTCATGATCTACCGTGTGAGTCCACAAACTACAGATTTACTCGATGAAAGGAAGTAATTTTTAAGGGCCATCGATAACTGGTTGAACAAGAAGTACTGTGGGTTTTGGAACAGCGTAGGTGTAGACATTACATGCTTACTTATGCACCTTGGATATGCTTTTCCATAAGCTATTGACCTGACTTTTCCTCAGTTCCTCACTTAATAAACGATTTCAGAATTATCTCGCTGCTGCCTCAGGATCATGGGGTCCCCGGTTTTATTCCCGGCCGGGTCGGTGATTTTCTCTTGTAACCTTCCAACAAAAAAAATATAATTATGTATAGCATTGACATTTAGCGTAGCCTCCCAAAAAAAATTGTATAGCATTCACATTTAGCATAACCTGCCAACAGATAAATTCCGTAACCTACCAATAATAAAAATGTGACATCTCTCAATAAAATTGTGGCTCAACTATAACCTTTCAGTAATTGACTGTGAATTTAAACTGCTAAATTTGGACGTCAGCAGTGCTGCGTCATGGCCCTGAAAGATCATTCTGAATAAAAAATGAAAATTCTTACCTCAATAAAGTCGCCGGATAACGCGTATGTATCTGCTCCTATAAGAAAATTTTGTGGCATAGCTCAGTGCAATGCTAGCCAATCGATTTGTCATGTATAAAAATAAACAACTGATTTTTCTTTACAATAATCTGGATGACCATGGATTGGATAAATTAGTAAATTCTTTAAATTGAGATGAATGGTTGTCAAAAGTTAATTTTTATAAGAAAGATTATTATTAAGAGATTTTTTTTTAAAACATTTACATGGGACTTGATATAACAATAGTATATACGCGCGAGGCTGCTTTTACCTTATACTACAACGCTCAGGCTTTGCCATCGCTCCACACGACCGGCCCAGCCAACACGATACACCAGACTGCTCGCTAGCAACTACTTACTCCTACTGCTACACAGTTCCTACTGCAGTCAACACTGCTCTTTGGTCTCAGATTCTCTTATAGCTTACATATCGCAGGTAGCGCGTGAACAATCCATCGAAATTGCATCTGCTCGAGTGCGCTAGCAACAAATTCCTTAATCATGGACCTCTTTCACTCTGCTTGATCATATCATGTGCAGCAGCAGCAGCATCATCATCAATGCTCTCGCAGTCGTGTCTGCTCAATATGTTAGTCAAGCGACTTTGTGTGAACTCCACTGTGTTTTGGCAAGAGAAGTAAATTTTAACATGGCAAAAAGATAAATGTTTTACTCCAAGTTGGCTACTTATGACACTTTTCTGAAAGTTACAAATTGTTAACAAACGAGGCGAAAATAAATCGCTGCTTCTGGTGAATCTCCATCTGAATTCTGTCTAGTTACTAACCAATGCAGAGGTTACACTAGATCTTTCTGAATGGTCACATGGAAGTGTGAGGGTGGAGGGACTCAACTTAATATTTTTAAAAAAGTATGTGAGTGTGGCATTCAGTTTAGAACGGCACTTCTCCTCCAGTGCACGGCATTTCCCCTGCAGAGCCTGCCCATAACCACCACTGCTAACACTTCTCCCCACACAAGCCCTGCCGCTTGCGCCCTCACCGGTCACATTATTCTGCCCGTATTCTAACATCTGTAGGAGGAAAATTACACGATTGCTTAACTACAACACCGTCAAAGTATCCATCACAGTGGATTTGGATGTGGAAGTTGTTGTAAACGCCATTACCACCGCGCTCTGCTGTGGCGGTGCCTAGTTGCCCGCCCTGATAGATGTCGGCCTCGCGCGCACAGTGGCATAGCGGGCGCGCCTGTCGCCGCAGCTTGTTGCTCGGCGCAGAGACGCGCCGCGCCGGCCCAGTGGTAACCGGAGGAGCGGCGCGGCCCGGACAATGGCGTGGCTGCTGAGGGCCCCTTGACCCGGAGCGGCGGCGGCGGCGGCGGCGGCGGCGGCGGCGCCTAGCCGCGCAGCAAGCCAGCCAGCCCGCCTTTGTGACCCGGCGCACAAAAGGGCCGTTGCAAACAACGGAGACGCCGACACCCTGGCTGCGTCGGCTAATGTTATCCCCGCCCCACCCCGAGCAAGGCGCACGCGCATTTCAGGCGCTTTCCTGCAGAGGACTCCGTCGCTGCTAATGCCTGCCACTGCAGGTGTCTAGAGCGGAGACAAAGAGCGCAGTACAGTACACATTGTACCCTCAGAGTTTGATCCTTTTCAGGTACCACTGAATTCTAACTAGCTGACAGTACCTCACCCCTTCACTGCGTTGCTTTGCAGATGTGCACAGCAAAGTTGCAATATTCTTTTCATCGTTGTCCTTCAAGTTCGACACTGGAAACTGCTTTGCTGTAGGGTATTGCTACCTTGTAATGGTAACTGAAAAGACTCTGCTAGTAGGATGCGATACTGTACTCACGATACAACAATTTGTGTTGATCCATGTAGAATGGGAAATCTGACACACATTGTTCTCTTTTGGTGGTGATTGTTGGTAGTTGCAAGCAAGAACAAGTGAATGTAAAAAGTATAGGATGTAACGAGTGTAAGTGCTGATATTTTGTCCGCAGCTCGTGGTCGTGCGGTAGCGTTCTCGCTTCCCGCGGCCGGGTTCCCGGGTTCGATACACGGCGAGGTCAGGGATTTACTGTGCCTCTTGATGACTGGGTGTTGTGTGATGTCCTTAGGTTATTTAGATTTAAGTAGTTCTAAGTTCTAGGGGACTGATGACCATAGCTGTTAAGTCCCATAGTGCTCAGAGCCATTTGAACCATTTGATTTGCAGATACTTTTGTGTTTGGTACCTTAATTTGTACACACACATCGGTGATTTTTTCATTTTTTTCTGTCGCTCAAACACATCACAAATTTTACGACCTGATGTTTTCTGCAATGTCGCAACTGCAAAGTAGACTAACTTTTAGTATAGACAAACCCCCTGTGTTCACGCATCCACACTTCAGTACTTGACCTATTGCCCAGGGGAAAGAAGCTGCGAGGAGCCGGGGCTAGCAGTGTATTTTTACACTAAATTCTAGAATCTACATATGTAAATGATGCTCTAAGCCCCCCTATTCTAACTCCGACTGTTGCACAAGGATTAAAAAATATACGCGAACTGACTGTAATCAACCCTGCAAGTGGAGTAGAAAAGAGTTTGGCACCTGCAATAATTTAATTTGATAAATAAGTTAAATAAAGGAAGGTTTCATTAACGTAGTGAGAAGTGATGGGTTGCTCTACCGATCAACAGAATGAAAGTTCTGTCCAAAATAACAATATGATTTATTAAGACTAAACACAAAATAATAAACAAAAACACATGAAACATTTATAATACATCAAATTGGCTCAAATTGAATACTCAAACAAACGCTGTGAAGGTGAAGTTGTCCCTAAACTAGATTGTGAGGTTTATGACGAAGTGGTATGTGGAGCCAATTCCTTGCCACTCAAATCTTAAGAGAGACACACATCTAACCCAACAATAATTGCTGCTACTCAAGACAGAACAAAATTAGAAAAAGACGAACAGGCGCACTCTGCTGAGCTCTGATTATCACCTAGGAAAATTCCTATCTGCCGGTGCTGCGGACATACATTACCAAACTGTCTTCTTAACTGCCAGAACACGATCTGGCGTACCGGAGGCGATGGCTGGTTGCTTCGACGTCCTCAACCGAAAGGCGAGAGCCGACTACCTAGAGCACCCGTACAGGGCGAACACACAACATTCCCGCCCCCACGACAGTGGCCGTGGTTAAACGTTCCAATCAGCAACTCGAAAAACCGGCGGAAAATTCCACTCCATTGCCGTAGCACTACCATTCCACCAATGGATATTCTTGGAGCCAATTTCTGCGCTGATTTTGCTACGTCACGGAGCTATGCCCTGAGCCAGCCAATCACAGTTACTATTTTGCAGAAAGTGCGGGAATTTTCCCGCCACAACTGCCTGGGTACACAAGTCATTCCCACGCCTCGCTGGTAGCCCGCCAGAAAGTGTTTTCGCTAAGATTCTGCGAAGTAACGGAACCTCTAGCCCAGCCGCTACTTCAGACCCCTCCGGGCGCGTCTTTTGACAATGTCTGCGTCTGCAAAGCATTCACTCGACTTCCTCACACCCGTCGGCTTAACCCTGTCCAGATCAGGAGAACCCGCCTGTCACCGGACCACCCGGGTGACGAGTGACGCTGCGTGGGAAGTCCGCATGTGAAGGAATAGCAACTTTTCACCGCATGCAATTAGAGACGAAAATCGTAAGATAGAAATATGAGAGGAGGCTCATGCCACCTCTCATAGCCCCTACGCCATTTTAGATTGTAATTGGTGAGCTGTTGGCTCACTTAGGAGCAAGGTAGTGAGTCAATCGCCCAAGAACAATGTTACAAATTGACTCCACATGCCGCACTCTATAAAAAAATCACTGCAACTGAAAAATGCAGCTCATAGAGGGAGGATTATTTATGGTGTAGCCAACTTCACCTTCTTAATATGGAACACTAACACTCACATCACACATCCATAGCCAGGGAGCCCCTTCGAAACACCGATTCACACAAAATTCACGCTCTAAATATGGCCCGGGCATGTGAGCCAAATATGGAGCAGCTTATTCTTTACAATCAGAGTTGGAGTGCTCCGCAATTAAATGCCCAAGATGTTACAACAATTTGAATCATTAAACTAATCTGAACTCACTCACACATGATACTGTTTAAGTTAACAATCTCTTTTTGTGAGCTTTCAGAATCTAATTACAACCTCCGATTCATTCTGTCTCCCTGCACCAAGAATAACCTTTACAAAATGTTCCCTGAACTGATGGTCCATTCACAATGACAGTGGTGGTATCTGCTTCAGTTTATGGGGACTTCAGGCACACTGTTTGAATACACACAACAATAAATACAAAATACAAAAAAAACATGGTGTGGAGAACAATACAGTAATTTGTAATAAGAATTACAGTGTAAAACACAGACACATACAAGGTATAACATACATTACAAAAACAACACTAGAGAAAAATTTAAGAAAGAAAAGAAAGAAAAAAAACAAGGTTCATGGGGCATCAAGTTGTGCGTGCACATTGCACAATGTTCACGACTGTGCTGAGAATGAGACACTAAATCACATTGTTAGAAATATTCGAAGCACTTCACAAATTCCACAGTACTGACATCACATAGGGCTAAACGTCGGGTGTTGTTGCTACGTTGTTGCAACGGCAATAGGGTATGCTGGAGCATCTGCAGTGCTCTGTTGAGATTGGACCAAGACCCATGCATATGATGACGGCAGTACGGTAGGAAGACACAGTGATAGGCTCTCCTCACGTCGATTAATTGTCTCTGAGGTCTACTTCTTGGGATACATCACTAGTCTAGGTCTCTTCTCTCGCTGGACAGTACTTTTACGTTTCCCAATATTGCAGTCCGACGAGGGATGATGGCATGTGGAGTGACTCCACAAGTGTGTGAGGTCATCCATACAGGATCGAACTAGGAGCGACGATTGCTACACCTGCTCTCTAAGAGAGAGGAGAAGTTAGAAATGAGACCATTCATTTGTTAGAGTGTGTGGCACGATACTGCTTTGTGTATGCAGATCGCCCAATGCTAGTGAGTTGTAAAAACCCAAACAGGTGAGTATATAGTGTCCCTTTCTGTCCTGAGACACATGAGGAGCAGGTTCTGACACGATATGTGATCTTCTTCGTGTACTCACGACAACGTGGTCTGCCGCAGGGAATCCCTCCAAATGGCTGCTGCGTCCAGAGAGCTAGCAGGCTGTCGCGTGTGGGTCGCGTGTTAGTGTCAACGGCCAGCCTCACTTTCGCTTGTGGCCCGGCGAGGATTGTCTGCCGCCTAATCCCTCAGGTATACGGCCCGGTGACTGTCAGCTTGTAGGACCGGATGCTCTCGCGCCCTTCACATCAGGTGGCGCGCTGACGCTCTCTTCTTGCAGGTAGCCGATGACCTCTTGCTTTTGCTCCGGTTGGCCTCTGCATTGCCACGATACCCGTCATCTGCACAATTCTTACAAAAATCTTATACCTAACTTTTCCCTATGACCTTCTATGTTATAATAAATTTACATAACGATACATTGATGGTCTGTCATTTCAGACACTCTAATTTTAATTTTATAGTTATTTATCTGTAGTTATCATAACAAAATCATGGAAATAATTTACCTTGATATTTGTGTAGAGACCAATCTCACTATTGTACATGGTGTGTGACGCTATATTGGATGAAGAAATAAATGTGCGAGCCCGCACTAATATTACTATTAATTATATAGATCGACAGTAGACATGCCCAAGAATTATCTACCTTTTGCCAACAATCTACATTCTATGTCTTTTAATTCAATTATGTTGTTATGTGGGTCTAAGTTTTACTGTGCTATAAAGAACATGCAACTATGCTACTTTTGCTCGCCCGTCGTCCCTCCATCTCCGGTCTGTGGTTTGGTGACCTGAAAAATAGCATCTCAACAGGCGCGCGCCAAACACTTGTGGTAGAAAACCGCCACAATATTAAGGATCTAGTTATTGTAAAATCCTAAAGTTTAATTTATCCTAGTATATGGTACTCTCTCTATTATTATTATAATTTTTTCTTTTTTTATACAACACTCTTACATAATTCCTGTTACGCTGAAATGTCTCGCTGCTCGCCGCTATTGACGACAGTGATGTGCGCGCCGTACGACATGGCCTCCGAGTTCTCACTACGCCTCACTGAAACTCCAGAGACTGGGTTAGCCATGGCTATACAAGACAATAAATTTATAGTTGCAACTTCTTTTTCTATGTTATGCAGTATTCGCGATCAAAGCACACCTTTCCAGAGGCAATATAATTTGACCAAACCAAGTCTGGTTCCTGTTGAGGATTCAGTCGCCAAGCCGGCCGAAGTGGCCGTGCGGTTAAAGGCGCTGCAGTCTGGAACCGCAAGACCGCTACGGTCGCAGGTTCGAATCCTGCCTCGGGCATGGATGTTTGTGATGTCCTTAGGTTAGTTAGGTTTAACTAGTTCTAAGTTCTAGGGGACTAATGACCTCAGCAGTTGAGTCCCATAGTGCTCAGAGCCATTTGAACCATTCAGTCGCCCACCACACACCAGCTACACAGTATGTCACCAATCTCCAAGTATAATTCCTTGGTTATTCATCTGTGACAGTCACAAGCAGCACGCTGAATCCCCAACCAGCACATTGGCATGGTAGGCTTTATGCCCGCATTTCTACCGTCTAGGGCACCATTGGAGTCAAACGCTCACAGGTTCACCCCGACTTGCAAGACAACGATGCTGGCGCATCACTGTAAAAACTATACTGCCCATATTCATCCTCGAAATCACGCAATATACCACAATCTTGCAGTGCACTGTTGCGTGCCTGCAAGCATTGGTATGAACGTCCCACGAACTGGTTGTGGCCGCTATAGAGCGTATCACGACTTCTCAGAACGCTTCTAAAAGCACGTTCTTGTATGCGCCCGTTTGTGCGACATCTCCTCACTCATCATCATCCCTCAACATGGACACCAGACAGGAATGGACAAAAACATTGCTCATGAAAAGGTAGTGTCTCCTACTCCATCGACATTGGAAGTCGCGACCATAAACAAAAAAATGCGAGACAATGCAGCGTGTTAATACTTTAGCAATCTTAATCTATTAATGCAACGATTATTGTTCCCCGAAGAAAGGTTCATATATTTGCCTATTCTACTATGCACACCACTTACACTACTACTATAGCAAGGTTCATTTATTTGCCCATTCAACTATGTACACCACTTACACTACTACTTATTCCACGAACTTCTTTGTGTGAGAGATGTGGTGGAGTCCTATGTACTAGCGCCAATCCCTTGTCAGACTCCCCCTCCTCTGACGTGCATTAGGATTTCCAGGTCTAATTTCAATCTCCTGGTTCTCCTGTGGTCCTTGATTTCGCTCTCTCCAGTTACGGTCGCTTTGCCGTTCGTTATTCCTCCTGTCCCAGATTCCTTGTCTAGATTGATCCTGTTCCCTAACGTTCTCGTTTCCGTGTCTCTGGTTTCCATAATCTTGAATTGCGTAACCTTGATTTCCGTAACCCTGATTTCCTAACTGACGACCGCGATTATGCGATCTCTTGTCGTCTGCCCTTGCTGGCCCGTGGTATTTGTTATTTTGCGCCTTCTTCCTGTCCTTTGCGTCTTGTTTATCGAAGACTACTTCGAGTTCGCGCAATAGTCTCTTGAATGCTTCTATGTCAGACCCACACTTGCCGACAAGTGTCTGTTGATAGCTAACAGGCAATTTGGAAAAACAAAATATGATGATTTCTCCCTTGCTATATGGACTATCTAAAAATTGATTCTTCTAGAGTAAATCATCAAAAAATTTGGTTGCGCTCCTTTGCCCGGACACTTCCAGTTCAGGACAAAATATTATTTCCTCTTTAATCCTGTCTTGCGTTTCCTTTGACCAGTAGATCCCCAGGAACGCATCAACAAATTCCTGATAAGTCTGACACGTCGCTGCCACATCCCGCATCTTTTCCGCGGCTTGGCCTTCGATGTTTCCACACACGAATTATAATTTTGCCAGGGTTGGCCATGATGACGGTAATTAGTTTGTAAACTGCATCACCCAGCTCTTGGGATGCATCGACCCTCCATTATCTCTGAACTTTTGGAATTTTAGTATCGACAGGAAGTGATTGTGATCAAAATCCTGTCCGATCCTCGCACGGGTGTTGTCACTCGTTTCCGATACTTGCACGTCTGCTGAGTGTCCTGATCTATCTTGCTGATAACTGTGATGTGCTACCTCTGTATCACAGTGGCAGTGGCACTCAGAATTCACTCTCCTAAGTGGGCTAAAATTATTGGAGCTATTACTAGGTGTTTCTGCGTGTGCATTGTTAGTTCCGCACTATGTCACTGGGCTAGAGCACGGCGGGCTTTTCCTCGGAGACACAATTCTGTGTACTCCATCATTGGTATCCGAACGCGCAGTGCTCGTGTGCCCGTTTCGCTCTAGTTTCGCTATCCGACTCTCTACTTCTTTCATTCGTTTCGTGATGTTCGTAACCGCAATATTACCTTGGGTTTTTAAGAACGCTAGGGCTTTTGAGTAGGCTTGTGTCGCACGTCGCAAGCGACCTACAAGTTGAGAAGTTACTTTTGCGATTTTCATTGCCCCTGTAGCTGCCGTTTGAGCTAGGCCTGCTACTTTTTGTGCTACCATTGACAATTGTTTTGCTTCTCCACATTCTTTCTTTATTGTTAGTAATTCCCCACGAATTTCCCCTCTATGCGAAATTATAGTCTGAGTGTCCTTCTTACTCTGTTTCTCATCTTCTTCTTTCATTGATAGTAGGAAGCTCAGTATTGGGTTAATGTCATCTTTTTGATTCTCGTCACACATGGGTGATGTAACTCTGGACACCTGGGCGCTAGAGCTCTGACGTGACCGAGCTGGCCCCTGTCTGCTCTCGTTCGTTTGCTTACAAACTTCTGCTGCCGTTTCGACCTGTGTGCCTGTGTCTGTTTCATCCTCTACCTCGCTATCATAATCACGGTCGCGACGTTGCTCTAAGATCGTGTCCAAATCACCGACCTCATCAATGACCCAGTCGTCCTGTCCTGCTAAAAATGTGCCCACCTCATCTCCTAACCTATCCCCGTCAGTAACGTGCCTCTTATCCATTATAATATCCACTTTTGTTTTAGCTTCGCTCACTAATAGTCGTGCTTTACTTCTCGTGATCATTCATGAGAAACAAAATTTATCTAAAATACACAATAAAAATAATCTACTCCCTGTATTTTTACACATAGACATAAAATTTCAACAACGCCTCTCCAACGCTGTAATTATACGCGCGATTTGTTGTGGTACAGAAACCGCACACAAACCCAACAAAGTGTGATGTGATACGGACACACCATCAAAGGAACACAAAAACAATGAACAAAAGAATATATACACTGAAAACAAAAACTGTAATCATGCACTGCTACTTAAAACTAAACGCGGAACTACCAGAAAAAAAACTTGGGTATTAATCAATAAAAAAAATTAAGCAAAAAAAATTCTGGGTGTCCGTACTACCAATAATACTTGCTTATCAACGATTCACAGGAAAGATCCGAGGCTAAGGGTCGCCATTTTATGCGAGGTGCCGGGGCTAGCAGTGTATTTTTACACTAAATTCTAGAATCTACATATGTAAATGATGCTCTAAGCCCCCCTATTCTAACTCCGACTGTTGCACAAGGATTAAAAAATATACGCGAACTGACTGAAATCAACCCTGCAAGTGGAGTAGAAAAGAGTTTGGCACCTGCAATAATTTAATTTGATAAATAAGTTCAATAAAGGAAGGTTTCATTAACGTAGTGAGAAATGATGGGTTGCTCTACCGATTAACAGAATGAAAGTTCTGTTCAAGATAACAATATGATTTATTAAGACTAAACACAAAATAATAAACAAAAACACATGAAACATTTATAATACATCAAATTGGCTCAAATTGAATACTCAAACAAACGCTGTGAAGGTGAAGTTGTCCCTAAACTAGATTGTGAGGTTTATGACGAAGTGGTATGTGGAGCCAATTCCTTGCCACTCAAATCTTGAGAGAGACACACAGCTAACCCAACAATAATTGCTGCTACTCAAGACAGAACAAAGTTAGAAAAAGACGAACAGGCGCACTCTGGTGAGCTCTGATTATCACCTAGGAAAATCCCTATCTGCCGGTGCTGCGGACATACATTACCAAACTGTCTTCTTAACTGCCAGAACACGATCTGGCGTACCGGAGGCGATGGCTGGTTGCTTCGACGTCCTCGACCGAAAGGCGAGAGCCGACTACCTAGAGCACCCGTACAGGCCGAACACACAACATTCCCGCCCCCATGACAGTGGCCGTGGTTAAACATTCCAATCAGCAACTCGAAAAACCGGCGGAAAATTCCACTCCATTGCCGGAGCATTACCATTCCACCAATGGATAATCTTGGAGCCAATTTCTGCACTGATTTTGCTACGTCATGGAGCTATGCCCTGAGCCAGCCAATCACAGTTACTATTTTGCAGAAAGTGCGGGAATTTTCCCGCCACAACTGCCTGGGTAGACAAGTCATTCCCACGCCTCGCTGGTAGCCCGCCAGAAAGTGTTTTCGCTAAGATTCTGCGAAGTAACGGAACCTCTAGCCCAGCCGCTACTTCAGACCCCTCCGGGCGTGTCTTTTGACAATGTCTGCGTCTGCAAAGCACTCACTCGACTTCCTCACACCCGTCGGCTTAACCCTTTCCAGATCAGGAGAGCCCGCCTGTCACCGGATCACCCGGGTGACGAGAGACGCTGCGTGGGAAGTCCGCGTGTGAAGGAATAGCAACTTTTCACCGCATGCAATTAGAGACGAAAATCATAAGATAGAAATATGAGAGTGGGCTCATGCCACCACTCAAAGCGTTACTGGCTGCTCTTGCTACATGGTACTAGCTGGCTCGGAGCACTATGGGACTTAACATCTGAGGTCATCTGTCCCCTAGAACATTTAGAACTATTTGAACCTAACTAACTAAAGGGCATCACACACATCCATGCCCGAGGCAGGATTCGAACCTGCGACCATAGCAGTCGCGCGGTTCCAGACTGTAGCGCCTAGAACCGCTCGGTGACTCCGGCTGACGCTACGTGGTACTAACCAACCTAAAAACATATTACTCTTAACATATATAATCATTAGTTTACAAATTAAATAAGTAATGATGTAGTGCCGGCCGAAGTGGCCGTGCGGTTAAAGGCGCTGCAGGCTGGAACCCCAAGATCGCTACGGTCGCAGGTTCGAATCCTGCCTCGGGCATGGATGTTTGTGATGTCCTTAGGTTAGTTAGGTTTAACTAGTTCTAAGTTCTAGGGGACTAATGACCTCAGCAGTTGAGTCCCATAGTGCTCATAGCCATTTGATTAATGATGTAGTGTTGCTCAGTACACCGCTTCCAGTCAACAACAGAAATATCAGCATTTTTACCTGTTATATCGTGAATATAGTACTTCCACAACCATTGGAGAGTGCATTGCTCAATTCAGGTTTTATTTCTGCTAATAAATACGTAAATGCTACATGAATCAATTTTGTTTGCATATGCGCAATAGTACGTAGTAAAGCTACTAGACAAGCGCGAATGATCACAAATTATTGTTTCTTTAATTCTGATTTCTTCTAGTTTCTCGTAATAGTTCGAATGTCGTATCGGAACCATTCTCGTACTTTGAAAATGGACGATTTAAAGTGATGACTCATGAGGAATTCATGGCCCTATGACATCCATCTGACAAGAACACGAGTTACCTTTTGGATGATTCAGATGAAGATCCTGTTGTAGCTATAAATGATCTGTAATTTACAAATATTGATAGCAAGCCTAGCACTACTATAGGGACTACATGTACTTCAAATACCGCAAGTTTTTGGAAGATAATAATGAGCTCACTGCTGATGCATCGGTTCTACAAGCCTCTGAAAGGCACCAAAATATACAGAAAATTTGAATCATTGGGGAAAAAAATCAAAGTGCTTCATTTTATAATGAAACAGATTTTGGGGCAGTTGGCAACGTTGTGTTTCGCCTCTTAAGGAAAATTCCAACGGGCAAGATATTATACCACTATAAATATAGTTGTATACCCAATCCGACTAGGGTTTCATGTGTAAGAACAATGCAAAGGAATAGAATGCTAGATTGTAAATTTCAGAAGGAAAAGGAGCTGTAGAAATAAGTTCGTGCGTATTCCAAGGAAAACGTTACTATCAAAGACAAAGCGTACATTTCCTCCATATTACATAAAAACAGTAGTATTTTCTGTTTTGTATATCTTCTTCCGGCAAGCTGGCCAAATCTGAAGTCAAAAGGTTTGATTGAAGTAAGAGAGGACACACTGTTTACAACTCATATATGGCAAACCCATGTTTTTGATATAATTGCAATTAATTCGTGGATTATCTACTGAAGTATACTCACTGAAAGACAGAACAGCAGGCATGCCAATGAACCACAAGAAGTGTAGAACTGAAAGGCTCAAACTCTTTGCCAGCTTGGTCTCGGAGTAAAAAAGCGAGATAGACCAGCTGCTATCACAGATCCAACAGAGATCAAGAGGCTTGAATAAAGGGATCATCTTTATCTCCAAAGGATATAATGTTTGATCCTTTAATCAATGGCCAGCATGGAATGAGAAGATAGAATGTGCAAACGCCCTAACTGTAAGGGCTATACGTTGGTAATGTCTGAAAAGCGCGAAGTAAAAGACAAAAACATCTTTTTGGCATTCCATAGCATCTTAAGACACGCTCCATCCATCCATTTTCTATAGAACTATTAATTATATCTTAATCGTTGTTGGCTTGGTGCTGAAAACTACGTTTTTATACTTAACAAATGTTTATTAATGTGTAAATTTGGCACGGTTTTGCGTAAATGCAGCGTGTTCCATTTGAGTAAATATGATAACTTTCACACAGTTCTGGATCGGTGTTTTTTTTCAGTAACTAAGAATGTATTATTTTTTAACATTTCTCGTTAAATCCTTGAAGAATTTCAAATACAGAAAGAAATTATCTGATGTTCTAAAAATAGCGCCTAATGAAGAGCTAAGCATTGCGTAGTTCGTGGAGGAAAATCGTACTGTTAACAGACTGTCCATATTGGTTTGCGCACAGAAACTATCCGATAGAACACTATAATAACTATTTGGCGTATGGACAGAAGTTGGAGTCATTTAAATACTGTGACACGTCTGCTGTTGTACTGAGTGAGTGAGTCGAATTACGAAAATCCCAACTATCAATTATCGAACATACTACAAAATTGTACAAGTTTCTTTTTGTTCCGGTGAGTCAGAACTAATAGGGGCTCAAAACTGTAAATTTGTGGTAAGATCTATGGGATCAAACTGCTTAGGTCATCGGTCCCCAAACCTTACACACTACTTAATCCAACTTACGCTATGGACAACACAGACGCGCGCGCGCGCGCGCGCTCACACACACACACACATACACACACACACACACACACACACAAACCCACCCACCCACACACACACACACACACACACACACACACACACACACAAACATCCATGCCCGAGGGGGGACTCGAACCTCCGACGGAGGGAACAGTGTGGACCGTGGCAAGGCGCCCTAGACCGCACGGCTACCCCGCTCAGCCAATAGGGGCTTCTTTTTTTTTTTTTTTTAAAAAAAAAAGGTCACCTGGTAAAGTAAACGTTCTAGTGTGATATGACAGCATGACAGCAGTTCAATATTCTTCGACAGTTATGTTCTGCCTTCCCATCATATCGAAGAATACATAGATCTCTCAACTTCACGTAGCCAATTACTAAGCAAAGACAAAATTGCACTGCACTCAACAGAAAAAAATATAACATCATGACACGCATCTTCTTGGGATACAGTGTAGAAGAATACGATGAACTGTTGGACACAATCATTCTGCGTATATTTGCAAATACTTTCATAGAAAAATGGAAAACATTAATAAGAAGCAGAGACAGGACGATATGACATATGATAAGACATCGGTGCATCAACCCAGTAGGAAGACTGATCTCAAAAAGGTTATTTCTCTGTGTCAGAATTCCAAAGCACGGATTTTATATAGATCGGCATGCCTTCCTGTAAGCGTTTGGTTTACGTGTGTTATTTTACCGACGTACTACTGAAATAAATAAACAGTGCCCCACTTTTGCTTCTATATCACAAATAGTCAAATGATCATGTGTATTCTCAGCACTTTTCAGATGATATACAACTCGTAAGCTATCAGCAGATAGTGGTAACTCGATCCAGCTCTTCTGCTGCGAGGTATAAATGCTAATCACTTACTCTGGTTCTGTAATTGAGGCCGTGCAACTGTCTCTCTCGTGACAAAACTTACGCTGCCTTGCCCGTCACAGCTGACGCAATTAAATATAAGTCAGCTGCAGAAGAGCACAAATCAAAACTATCTGGCGTATAGTTTGCATCAAACGATCTTTTGGCACGGCAGGAACCTCTGTAGACGCCGCGCCGTGTGGCTTATTGTCCCTCGCATCGTCTGTCCAAATACTGCTTTCCATGGAGCAAGCATCTGCGTGGCGACGCGGACGTTCTTAACATGCAATAGATTTTTCAAAAAAAATAAATAATAATAATAATAATAATAATAAAAGTATTTTCTCCAACCTTTATTCCTCGTCCCATCAGTCAACAAACTTTTTCAATACATTATTCTAGGGTCACCATTTTAATCAGCGTATTAGGGGGACATATAAAAAGCGAATGTAGCCGAATGTTAACAGTACGTAGGATGCACATAAAACCTGTCTGTTAAAAGAGGATGCTATGTTATCACGATTAAAGTCGATGCATTTCTACAACATGAAGAATATCTCGATCAATGCGTAACTGGAAACATTAGCAGTGATCCGCCCCGTACCCATCAGAAAATCTCAACCTCGTAAGAATAGGATTACGTAAGAGGCTATAATCTTTGCAGCAAAGCGTTATCAGAAGAACATAGAGATTTCGAGGAATGGGGACGGTCATTGTAGAAAAAGAGCCAACGTCAATTGTATACCTAGATAGAGAGGATCTTAGGAGGAAAACATGGACCGTTTTCTTCCGTCATAATCATAGAATGGACTAGAGAAGGTTGACACCTAAGATATTGAAGTTTCTTGTAAAAGAGAACCAAAGTACGCTGGATCCAAGAGGAACTACGGGATCTGGAATAAACTGAAATATAGGAAACTGATATTTACAATAGAGTGACTTTCAAATAAAACGTTAAGCCTATAACCGGTTTCCAGGGCAGAATTAGACCCAGCGCAGAATCATAATTAAGGGAAGAGCAATTTAGGGCGCGGCGTAAGATAACAGAAGTATTCTGTACACGAATAATAAGGAGAAGAAGTGAAGCTTATCGAAATTAATATGGTACTCTTCCTATCATGCTTGACAAGTTCTATCTTCGGTGATGAATCACCTTCGAAACTTTATATAGTGTCTTCCGTTGTAGATATCAGAAATTACCAGAGATCTTAGCATAGCTTGTGCCGTCAGGTAACGCATACTAATAGGGGTTGGAGTACATTTTTTTTGTCTGTGAAGTCCCGATATCGTGGTAACATACAAACGAGAATGTGCACGCAGAGAACCCGTTAACATGAGACGCAACGTCACTCTGTCTGTATAATTAAGTCATAATTTGCTGCTGTTTGTCGTCAGCTCTCACGAGAGCATTGGCGACACATTATGACTGGAACTTTCTTGTGGATTTTGTTGCACAGCTTTGATACACACTGAAGGAAAAAATTGCAAGACCATCATATAATTAATGTAGAGCAAGGAAATTTCTGGACTGCACTTGCCTAGCTAAGATATTTAAGTGATTAACGCTCCAAGATCACAGGTTAATGTAAGCATGAGAGAAGCCATTGTCAATGTTCAGTGCTGGTGCATCAATGACCGGTGAAACCGCCAGAATGTTCAGTGAGAGCATACAAACTTCCATAAATTGTGTTGTACAGGTGCTGAATATCAGTTTGTGGGATGCAGTTCGATTTCTGCAAATGGTTGGTCAATGCAGAGACTGTTACTGCTGGTTGTGGATGATACTGGAGTTTTCGTCCGATGATGTCGCATATGTGCTCGACCGGAGACCGATCTGTCGATCGAGTAGGCCAAGGTAACATGTCTACACTCGGTAGAGCATGTTGGTTTACAACTTCAGTATGTGGACGAGCGCTATCCTGTTGAAAAACTCCCCCTGGAATGCTGTTCGTGAATAGCAACGTAGAAGGTCAAATCACAAGACTGACGTGCAAATTTGCAGTCAGGTTGCGTGGGATAACCGCGAGAGAGTACGCTTGCTGTTGTAGGAGATCACACCACAGACCATAAGTCCAGGTGTAGGTCCAGGTTGTTCATGTGCCCTCAACTGTCCTCCTCCTAACCAGCACATGATCCATCGCTGGTACCGAAGCAGAACCGGCTTTCATCAGAAAACATAACTGATCTCCACCCTGCCCTCCAATGAGCTCTCACTTGACGTCGCTGAAGCTGCAAATGTTGGTGGTCTGGGGTCAGTGGAATACACGCTACATGGCGTCTGGCTGGGAGCTGTCCTCGAAGTAGCCGATTGTTACCGTTCGTTATGTCACTGTGGTGACAAGTGTGGCTCTAATTGCTGCTGCAGGTGCGGTACGATGCGCCAAAGCAGTACCCAGAATACAAAGGTCTTCCTCTCGGCAGTGCCACGCGGCGTCCCGGAGCACGGTCTTCGTGCGACCGTACATTTTCGTGAGCACCGCTGCCTGCAGTCATTCACAGTGGCTACATCCCTGGCAAGTCTTTTCGCAGTATCACACAAGGAACATACTGATTCTCGTAACCCTGTTTCACGACCTCGTTCAAACTCGGTAAGGTCTTTGTCGCCTGAAACGCTTTCTTGGCTAACGTCAAACTCACCACGTCCAATCTCAAAGTTATCTAACGCTCACCATCGTTACGGCGTGTATTTAAAGCATACTTGATTTGTATCCTCATAGTGACGCTACCAGCGCCATTCCTATGCCACTGGCGTGAAATTTGAATATATATCGTCTTTCACGTAAAGAAAGACGTGTAGTAACCTTTTTTTTACGTGTCACAACTCCTCCTCGGTGGTTCGAATTTTTCCGTCAGTGTAATTAGTACGTGTCATTTTGAAAACTAGTAGATTCTACAGATTTAGTTTATAGTTTTATTTCTCCGTTTGGTTTACCCAGGTGACCGTCAGAAAAAGTTGAATAAAGAGGTTTCAGTAAAGTGACGCTTTTGGTTGCTGACACATCTCAATGAAAAGTTACACTCAGCTACAATTTGTTCTTTTCAGTTTTTGTGTGCTAAAATGCAGACATGAGGGGACTAGTCACAGAAATAAATTTGTCATCTAAAGTAGCGGTCCGCAGCTCGTGGTCGTGCGGTAGCGTTTTCGCTTCCCGCGCCCGGGTTCCCGGATTCGATTCCCGGCGGGGTCAGGGATTTTCTCTGCCTCGTGATGACTGGATGTTGTGTGATGTCCTTAGGTTAGTTGGGTTTAAGTAGTTCTAAGTTCTAGGGGACTGATGACCATAGATGTTGAGTCCCATAGTGCTCAGAGCCAACCATCTAAAGTAGCGGCTTTTGATTGTTTGTGAGGTGTAAATCACTAACTTCCTGCTCGTCTCTACCTTCTACCGTATGTCCTCTGCAGACATGATCATGTACCAAGCCAAAACAACGTGCTCCATAACAACAGATCAGCAGCAAATACGATGTAGTTCTCACACACAAAGCTCTGCCACTCATTTCAGTCTTTCGTATCGTTCTTTTGAAATACTCCGTTCTAATTTTCATCTCCTCCAGTAATAACTACACCCTCCAGTCACATTAACACTATCATCTGTCAAAAGCCTGAACAACCGCTTGTACAGCGCGGACCGCTCTGACATGTGCAGGAAGAGTGTCAACGACATTCTGGAACATACCACCAGGGATGTGGGCGCACGCCATCTACAGTGAAATGGCCAGCTGCGCCAGATTTCTCTGCTGAGGATCATAGCGCCAACAGTCCTATCCAAGTAGTCCCACGCATTCTCCACTGGGTTTAAATCCTGGGAGTCTGGTGGCCTGTAGAGAGCGGTAAACTCATCCTGGTACTCCTCAGGCTACGCACGTACACTGCGAGGTGCTTGACACGTTGCATTGTCCTGCTGGTAGATGGCGCCGTGCTGAGGAAAAACAATTGCATGTAGCGGTGAATGTCGTCCCATACATTGTAACCTCAACGCAAAATTTTTTTTGGTAATGTCATTATTTAAATGTGAATGGACATCGTGCTAAACGTAACCTCCCAGCAGAAATTAAAGAAAAGTCTATGATAATGAAAACGAGCCAAATGTTTGCTCCCCACAAAAATTATAGAATAATAATGACCCAAATGTAAGCTCGACACAAAAATTGAGAAATGAACATTAGTCATTAAACCCACAATAATAGGGCAGCAGCGCTGACCTTAGGCCCTGTGCAATAATTAATCTGATAAAGTGATTCTAGTAGGAAAAAGCCCGCATCTCGTGGTCGTGCGGTAGCGTTCTCGCTTCCCACGCCCGGGTTCCCGGGTTCGATTCCCGGCGGGGTCAGGGATTTTCTCTGCCTCGTGATGGCTGGGTGTTGTGTGCTGTCCTTAGGTTAGTTAGGTTTAAGTAGTTCTAAGTTCTAGGGGACTTATGACCACAGCAGTTGAGTCCCATAGTGCTCAGAGCCATTTGAACCAACCTAGGAGGAAAAGCGTAGGAAATATTGTTTCAATTGGAATGATTCTTTTTTTAAAAAACGATTGCTTTGAAAACAAAATTATTATTGGGGCATTTCTTGAACAAATTAATTACAATTAACATACATTACATTATCAGATGTGTGCAATGCTGCTTCATTACCTTATTTAACAGTATACCTCGTCCCGAACCTTGACCAGAGATCTAAAGGGCGCACGCCGCCGACCCATGCCGACGCCCGCTCAGGACTACCGTCCACTCGCTACTACAGTCGGCTGACTACTTCCTCTCGCGACTCGCTACACACAACATCCTACTCGCAACTGAACTCTCGCGCAGTCAAGCGCAGACTAGCAACGATAAACAACTCTCTGGTCAGAGATTCTGTCATGCCTCGCCATCGCTGGTACTGAAAACATATGAAACGTACGCTTTTCAACATTGCGTGGATCCGTTGTGCCAGGGAAATCCACTAACACATTCCGCAGACCATAATGTCCCCTCATCCCGCCCACACCCTTACTACGATGGTTGATGGGTCTGCGCTTTTAGACGTTTCACACTGCACATTCCAATGGCCATCTGTCCGATGGAGCATAAAACGGGATTCATTTGAAAAGGCCACCTGCCGCCACTCAGTGTATCTACAGTAGCTGCATTACTGTGCAGATTCAAGCCTTCGGCGCCCAAGAATAACAGTCAACATGGATGCAAGAACCAGGCTCTTGATGAGGACGCGCATACGCAGCAATGTCCGCTGAATCGTTTAGAAAACGTTGCTGGTTGTCTCTTATTTCATCTGGGGTGTCAGTTGTTCAACGGCTGCGTGTATTCCCCCGTACCCATCTCCGCAGCTGTTGTTCAATCCTGTTATCTACAGCTCGTGGTGCACCACAATTCCCTTGGCGCTGGTTCCGGATAGCCCCATTTTGCCACTCACGGTGTAGTTTAATCACTGTGGCACGGGAACTATTTTCAAACTGAGCCGTTGTGGAAACGCTTCCATTCTTGTCCCGAAAGCTAACGATAATGCCCTTTCACCCGCCAGAGAAATCGCTCCATTTCCGCATTACGATAACGACTGCTCTGTTTTACGCGTACCTACGATACGTTTCATGTACCCTCGACGGCTAGTGCTGCCACCTACCATCTGTCAGTGATTATTACGCATTGACGTTGATCACAGTTGGTGGTCACATTAACCTCTCTGGACCGTGTATGTTCTCTCACGCTGAGAGAAAGGGAGCATCGTCCGGTATATATAGGATGAGCCACGTAACAAGTGAACGGTTACACGTCTCAAAATGCGGTTTTCGTGAAATGTTACAGATAGAGCAACACGTATGTTTTTGTTTAGTTAATGTTTTTGGCGCTGATGTCAAAGAAGATACTGAAGCGAGTATTGTTTCTTAAAGGGAACCGTATGCTTTTTATAATTGCTTAGATTGCTCTTGAGAAGACAGTTCAGTGTGTCAGCGTTCGTTAAGTTGACGTTGAAACCCGTCAAAATAATGATAATAATAATAATAATAATAATAATTCGAGAAATGTCCTACAGTTTGGGAGCACGCTGGCCGGAATCGGCATGAGCGATGCAGACACCGCCAAGAAGTGCTCTCCGGCTACGCTGTGTCAGAATTTCAACATATTGAAAGGTCTCTGTTGGATTCCTTTCATGTTAATTTTTTAAAACTGTTGTCATTTACGGCATACATTCCACTTCTAAATTTACTGTGGTGTTTCTGACTATCTGGGAGGAGACTGAGCAGTGGAATGTGTTACTTTTACCCATAATCAAGAACGATCTGTCACACTACTACACTTTAAAACACAGTTTATATGTAATTCATGTCACACAGTCTCATACAGAACCTACATCCGCTTTCTTTTATACACTGTATATGATAAGATACTGTCACCCCCTTCCCTTCTGTGTGAAAGGATGAATGAGCATATGTATTTCTAGTTGCATGCTTGATGGTAGCAGACAAGCCTGTCTGCTAGAGAACAGTAGGACCAACGTCGGAACAGGTAGCTATGCTTTCTAAAAGCAAAGAGGTTTCCGTTCTTGGTATGGTCCTGTCCATCCCTTGTCATGTTGGTAAAGGAAGCTGCCTCTCAGGTCACTTCCGTTTGTATCTGTTAAGCACCCTCGGTAGGAGCCCAGGCAGTCTGTCTGCGGCGAGCGTCTGAAGTGGTAAGATCCCCGGTTAAGCGCGTCTCTGCTAAGTCCGTAGGACAATGGATTTCTTAAGTTCAGCCTAACTGAAAATTTAATCACCTTTATTTCAGGTTTAGATCTAAAATATCTAATGTTATCTTAAATTGCAACGCAGTGTAATTCGAGTGTGAAGTTCAGAATATCTTCCAGTAGTTGCTTTGTCACTACTTTGTGAGTAAAGTGGAACCACGTGCGGATGGTCCGTAACTCTAACTAAGATTGTCAGTCTTAAATGCGAATGTGCGTGAGATTATAACGTCTCGTCTTGACAATATTTTTCATTATAGCAATTTTTCTTTATGTTCAACCCACGTGGGGTGTACTTTGTGAGACCAGTACCACGTGATTATACAATTGTTTGACCCATCACGTTAATAGTAAGACGATAGTAATCAGTATTTTATTTTAATTATCAAAATTATTGTGGAGTTACACTCTTTGTGTAAACCAAGTTGACCACGTGAAGCATGTGGTGTAAGCATCAAAGTTGCCCTCAGCTATTCTTTTCGGGAAGATTTCACAGAGAGTTAGTATGAATTTAGTACCAGTGTGTGGTAATTTCATGACGGACAGGATTGCGCTACGAACGTAACTTCTTTGGGTCAAAATTGAATCGACTGGTTGTGGTTAATTTCCTCTTGCATATGTTTCAACGTTCTCCGTGTGTTATTTTATGAATGCAGTGTTGTATGCAGTCTCCCAATCTTGGGTCCATATTTGATGTGTTCCGTAAGATTACAAACTCACATTTTCACAGTCCTAAATAAGGCACCAGTTTAGTTCTGAATCAAGTTTAGTATGCTGAAATTGTAACGGAACAATGATGAATGTTAAAATAAATGTCCAAATGTAAACTGATTTATTTCTTTTTATTTAAATTCTCCTTCTATATATATATCATCGGTTGTCGTACGATGACTATTAAAAGATTATAATTAATGTTAGACTGGTTGGGAATTTGGTAAGCTAGACTTGATACCTGGTGAAACAGTTGCTCAGTAATGCAAGGTTCACTTCCCCAGATAGCTCACAGCTTTTAACCCGCTTTTATTGTCTTTCAGAACAAATTAAAGCATCAACAGTACCACATTTGCACGTTTAGCTGTCTGCACTGCAGGTCGCTCATTTTTGCTCCAGCATTCGTTGCGTGCAGACATGTACAAAAATGAGAAGTTGGGCATACTACTTTTATATGGTGAATGTAAGAGAAATCACGTAAAAACACTACAACGGCGTAGAGCTATCTATCTACCCGGATCGCCAATGTCAGACGCACCAGGCAATAGTACGAATTATTAAGACGCTTGTATGAACAGGCTGCTTGAACGTCAAAAAGAGGACGAGAAAGAAGACTGCAACTGACAGAGAACACAAAGAAGCTGTTCAGGCTACGACGCTAATGAATCCGAACAGTGGTACGAGACATATTGGCACGGAATGTGGAATTAGCCTTTCGAGTGTCATTCACATTCTGAATCGACAGAATTTCCATTCCTGCCATGTGTCACTACATCACGCACTCGGCGACCGTGATTTCGAGCGACGTACAGAATTTTGTCAGTTTGCCGTTCAGCAACAGAGAGACAACTCTACGTTTTCCCAACGTGTGCTCTTTCTCATTGAAACAACGTTTACTAACCACGCTACTGTAAATTTGCATAACTTGCACTACTGGGGAGCCGAAAATCCAAACCCTGAGGTGCAACGTCAAAGGCCGTGGAGCGTATAGGTATAGTACTGCCTCATAGTAAAATACATTGTGGGACCTTACCTCATCTCAGGCGTTCTAAATGGACATACGTACGCACACTTCCTGACGAACATTCTGCCGGTTCTTCTAGAAGAGGTACCACTGGATATTCGACAATGTATGTGGCTGCAACACGACGGTTGGCCAGCTCATTCGTCCCATGAAGCAACGCAAATACTGAATGGGAACTTTCCTGGACATTGTATAGGACGAAATCCTGTTGTCATACGGCCTGCGGGGTCCCCCGATGTGACTCCCCTCGATTTCTTGCTTTAGGGAAGACTCAACGATGCAGTCTATGACGAAGCCCCAACTACGCCAGACGGTATGTGCCACCAGTTGCCAGTGCATGCTCTACCATATCATTTACTGTGATTACATCTGTTCATCGTTCTTTCGAACGGCGACTGCAAATGTGCCTCACAGTCCATAATCAACAGTTTGAACACATGCATAAATATAGGATAAAATTGCGTTTTGGAAGACAAAATTTATGTTAAGGGATTTTAGTGGTTACCAAACCATTGTTGGTAAACTGTTTGTTACATTTACGCGTGTACAAAACTGCACTGCAGTATCAAATAAAATCATCAGCGTGTATTGCACGTAGCTGTATCGCGGTCATTACTGGATTACGTTCAGTATGAAACTACGTTTCGTTAAGAAGAACATTTATTTTGTGGTGTACAGGTTGCAACCTTCCCGTATAAAAATAAAAATGATAATTTTTTGTTAATATCTTAACTCATGAAAACTGATAAATTTTTACGTAAGCAGCGATACGCCATGGCCCTGTGAAATCAATCTGAATAAACTGAAAAATTATTACCTCATGATCGTGTCACCCATAACGCTGTCCATATATCTGCTCGTGAATGGCACAGCTTAGTGCAATGCTGGCCTATCTACTAATACTGGACAACATTTGTCTGAGATCTTAATCGTTAGAAAAACTGACTTTGCTTATTGACACAACTGCACAGCTGGTCGTCTGATTACTAAAGAACACATGACTATAATGTAAGAAAATTTCTGAAATATTTAAATTTAAATAAATGACTGGATCGGGACTGGTACTGACTCAAGGCAAAATTATTCCTTCCTTTCTTTGTTGACTGGTAAAAATTATTTGCTGAAATTATTTTACATTATTGATAAAGATTTGCAATCCGTTATATGAAAAATTGAATATTACGTATCTGGGTCAACTGATGCTGATGAATCTCAAAAAGATTGAAACAAATTGATATTAACGTCTCAGACAAGTGAATTAACTACGCGCATGCCAATAAAGTTAGTAAAATTTACCTTACACTACATGGCTATGAACTGCGCTGTACTAGCGACAGACTGCAACTGCACTGTAGTAGCGAGCGACTGCAACTACTCTGTAGCAGCGAGCGACTGCAACAACTGCCGAGAGTGCTCTGACCTACGACTCAATTGTAGCAAAGGTATTTTCTGTCGGAGGCATAATTCAACAAATGTATCCGATATGATATAATTTGGAGCAGTATAAGTCAGATAGTTGTCCGACAGCATGTATTTTACCTCTAATAAAGACACAGCCACGTACAGGAAAAGACCAGTCAAAACTTCCTTCTAACATTTTGATATTTAATACCTCTTTATTTTTGAAGAATGAACATTTGATTTCTCTGTTTCAGCTCACGTAAATCTAGGGCGACACAAATGCGAAATGGTTTTCCTAAGCACTTTGTGATACGCTAGATTCTAGCCTGTGTAGTATTTCCAAATTCAACATTCATAAGTGAACCTGCATTTAGGTCGTTATTTGGTTCAAAGGGAAACAGTGCTTTATTACCTTACTGCAGGCTCACGTTATGGTATACAACTACGTGTGGTTGGCAGTGTTTGCATCGCAAATGCCATTTCCGGGCACCGCGCTCTCAAATTCTAGTACATTTCCCGAATGTTTTGCGACAGGTTTCAGCTCAACATTAACTAACGCTATGTCATTGTAATTGTCTTCTCAACTGCTATCGAATGCAGTTATAACAAATATACGTTTCCATTTAAAAAATCTACTTCCTTCGTTATGTCTGTTGGTACTGGTGCTTAAAACATTAACCAAACGGAAACATACGCGCGCCTCGACGATCTAACATTTGCCGAAAACCGCTTTCCGATATGTGTAACTTATCACCAAATAAAAGGAGTGTTACGTCTTACATGACTCTCCATGTATATCAGCCTTAGGCGATGCGAATCTTTTACCTTTGCGTATTGTCGGATACTTTTAAAACTGCATGTCTCGGAAATGAAGGGGCGACTCCAAGAACTTGGGGAATTTGCTTTTTGAAACAAGAGTAGAGCTACTGAATATAGAGCTGGAATTTTCACACGTGGTCATATCTGCTGCGTAAATGTTTGCATCAAGCAATAATGCTAACATTTAGTCGTGCTCGGATATAACAGATATCCGTAACCAAAGAGCAGAAGATCTATTAACTACATTGACACGGAATCAAAACTGTATTCTTCATGTAGTTGCTGGCTTCACCTCTCTGCGGATGGTCGCGAACAGTGTTGATAATTGTGGAGTATAACGATGTTTACGATGTGATCCTGCCATAGGAATACAAAGTCATGGGCCAGGAGTTGCGGGCGGTGGTGTACAAGTGACTGCATTAACGGTAATTGTAAATATCTGTTCAACAAGTATACTTGCTGTGTACCATCGATATTCTAACGCACAATTTGTAGTATGCCCAACTATTCATGGAATTTGACGTACTTAATACCAGTGAAATGAGATTACCAAAACGTGAACCCCACTGAAGTGAATTCGGTACAAATAGTAATCCGTTTATTGTACAGAATAGTGTATTGCGGCTCATTCTTTTATTTACCTTAAGTAACTGTTATCCAGAGACTGTGATAGTTATACACACATTCAGTGCATATGAATTCTGCTGAAAACAACGTCTGGCTATAGAATACTGTCATGGAAAGGGTCTGTTTAGCACCAAAGTCACATCACTGTGGATGTCTCTGAACTTACTGCACTGTGCTGGCAGTCGGTGTATCTTTTCCACATCAAATACGTGGCACGAGTCTGTGGAAGACACTGAAGGCACAGAATAATATACGAATACAGAGTAAGAATGGTTTCATCTTCTTATGTTGGATAAACTATCATATGTATAGGATGTGGTTTAAGACTGAGAAAGTGTCAAGTATCATAGCACAGACTACAGGGTTCGCCTTCGGGAGGACGACGGCTCCATCCCGCGTCCGGCCGTCCTCATTTAGGTTTTCCATGATATCCCTAAATTGCTTCCGGCGAATACCGGGACGGTTCCTTTGAAAAAGCACGGCTGGTTTCCCTCCCCGTCCTTTCCTAATACGAGCAAGTGCACTGTCTCTAACGGTCTAGTGGTAAACGGGACTCTAAAAACCTAATCTCTTCCTCCTTCTATAACAGGACAGACGTTAGATTAAGAAGATGCAGCAACACTGAAACGGGCGTATTAAATTCTTTGTATAAATATGACAGCCTCAGAAGATATAATGGACGAAATGTTTAGAGTATAAAATACCAATCTTCAGGAGTACCATTTCATGCAACTGCCATCCCTTACAATTTGCACAATGTAAAGAAACAAAAATGACATCACTGTATAGTGGAAGGACTTGGGTGGGACAACGTGCATTTACTGTTCCTTATAATTAAGACAAATAAGCTGCATTTATTAATCTTGTTGTTATTGTTGTGCTCTTCAGTCCTGAGACTGGTTTGATACAGCTCTCCATGATACTCTATCCTGTGCAAGCTTCTTCATCTCCCAGTACCTACTGCAACTTAAATGCTTCTGAATCTGCTTAGTGTATTCATCTCTTGGTCTCCCTCTACGATTTTTACCCTCCATGCTGCCCTCAAATACTAAGTTTGTGATCCCTTGATGCCTCAGAACATGTCCTACCAACCGACCCCTTCTTCTAGTCAAGTTGTGCCACAAATTTGTCTTCTCCCCAATTCTATTCAATACCTCCTCGTTAGTTATGTGATCTACCCATTTAATCTTGAGCATTCTTCTGTAGCACCACATTTCGAAAGCTTCTATTCTCTTCTTGTCCAAACTATTTACCGTCCATGTTTCACTTCCATACATGGCTACACTCCATACAAATACTTTCAGAAACGACTTCCTGACACTTAAATCTGTACTCGATGTTAACAAATTTCTCTTCTTCAGAAACGCTTTCCTTGCCATTGCCAGTCTACATTTTATATCCTCTCTACTGCGACCATCATCAGCTATTTTGCTCGCCAATAATAATAATGTCAAACTACATAAAAAGTACGCAAACAAAGAGAGAGCACTCTAAAATCGATCATTTTTATCGTCCAAAAGAACAGCATTTAAATTATTAACAAACTTAGTGTGACGACAAGAGTGAACCCAACAACAGAAACAGCATTTCCAGGTAGCTTAAGAAATTAAGACTTTATTGCAAACACAGAAGTTGTAATTCACAGAACAAGGTCCTCGTGGTTAAATTCGATTAGTCTGATAACACACAAATAATAATCTTCTATATTTGTGTCTAATATAAAAAATCATATTTACGAGTGAGTTTATAGTTCTTTGGCCGAAGCAGACTACACTGGAACCGTTCTAAGCCTGGGTCGGACATTTTCATTGACGATGTTCATCACTGATGACGGGTACGCGGTACTACCATTAAATCAAAGTTCAAGAATTGGACATCGTTGCAGAGACGCAAAGTCCAAGTGAGAATGAATTCAGTGAAGGTGAGAGCTGTGGCTGCAGCTGCTGGCTGCTGGTTTTGGTGTTGCTGTGACGAACGTCCTTAGTCAGTGCTGCAGTTGGAGGTGACGCTCGATGGCCGGATGCAAGTACTCCGGTGCATGTAGCACCTACTCTGGCGCTGCAAGTGCCACAGCTGGCGAAGCAGGAGCCAGACGTTTCGGTAGCATCCGCCGGAGTCTAACTTGAAAACGGACCAATGAGTTTTGGTCACCCGCAGTGTCAGTACATACTCCCACCGGTTAAGAGAAGCCGGTGGGGACCTGCTCTGGGGAAGCATTTGACAAAGTGGACAGAGAGAATTTGATGGATATTAAGATAACTCGTGGATATGCCAGTCAAAATAAACCGCATTGAAAGTCTCTTTAATGGAATTCATACATGACGTCCCTAACCATACTGGGGATGTGATTTTAATGAACCAAGGCGTGAATAAACTACTACTCTATCGTCTACTATTTTTAATATGTATATAGGCGATGCCACCCGGAAAATGAAAAGAAAAACCATTGCAGTCGACACTGTCGTTTTTTGTCATCAGCCCTCTGACTATTTTGATGCGGCTCACCTGGCATCTCTCTCCTGCGTCTACATTTTCATCACAGAGTAGTACTTGCAACTTACGTCCTCAGTTATTTTCAGGATGTATTCCTGTCTCTTTCTTCCTCTGTACTTTTCACCCTCTACAGCTCTCTTTAGTACCATTGAAGATATTCCGTGATGATGTCTTTACAAATGTCCTGGCATCCTGTCCTTTCTTCTTGTCATTGTTTTACACACGTTCCTGTCCTCCCCGATTCTGCAGGGAACGTCCTCATTTCTTACTTATTAGTCCACCTAATTTTCAACATTCTTCTGTTGCACCACGTCCCAAATGCTTCGATTCCCTTCTGTTCCGATTGTCGCACAGATTGTATCTCACTACCATAAAATGCTGACTACCAAGCGTATGAGTACATTCTCAGAAATTTCTTCCTCGTATTATGGCGTATGTTTGATAGTATTTTACTCCCTGGGTGGCAGAATTCCTTAAATTCATGTCCTTCGTGATCACCCATACTGATATTAAGTTTTGCGTTGTTCTCATTTCTGTTACTTCTCATTTCTTTCGTCTTTCTTCGATTCGCTCTCAGGTCATATTCTGTACTCATTAGACTGTTCATTCCATTGAACACAAACTGTAATACTTCTATACTTTCACTGACGACAGCAATGTCATGAGTGACTCTTACCATTGACATCGCTTCAACTGGAATTTTAATGCCACTTTTGAACCTTCCTTTTATTTCCGTCATTGCTTCTTAGACGTATAAATTCCATAGTATTGCAGAAAGACTGCATCCTTGTCTTGCACACTTTTTAATCCGCACGCTTGCTTCTTGGTCATCCAGTCTTATTGTTGGTTCTTGAACATACTGTACATTACCCGTCTTTCCTTGTAGCTTACCCACATTCTTCTCAGAATTTCTAGTACTATTTTACATAGTCGAACACTTTATTTCAGGTTGACAAATCCAGTGAAAGAGTTTTTATTTTTCGTCAGTCAGGCTTCCATTATCAACGGCCTCTGTGTTGTCTTGCCCATTCCAAAAGCTTAACTGATCGTAATGTAATAGATATTCAATTTTGTTTTCCATTCTTCTGTGTATTATTTTCGTCAGCAACTTGAATGGCCGGCCGGAGTAGCCGTGCGGTTCTAGGCGCTACAGTCTGAAACCGAGCGGCCGCTACGGTGGCAGGTTCGAATCCTGCCTCGGGCATGGATGTGTGTGATGTACTTAGGTTAGTTAGGTTTAATTAGTTCTAAGTTCTAGGCGACTGATGACCTCAGAAGTTAAGTCGCATAGTGCTCAGAGCCATTTGAACCATTTGAGCCAACTTGGATGCATTAAGTGTTAAACTGATTGTGTCATAATTCTCACAATTGTTGGCTCTCGCTGTTTGTGGAAATGTGAGGATAATATTTTCCCGAAAGTCTAATAAAATATGGTCTCATACATTCTATACACCAATGTGACCAGTCGTTTTATTGCCACTTCTCGCAATGGTTTTATAAATTCTGATGGAATGTTATCCACACCTATCTTATTTGATCTTAAATCTTCTAAAGTTCTTTTAAATTCTAGTACTGGATCCTTCATCTCTTCTATATCGACACCTCTCTCTTCTTATATCACGTCATCAGATAAGTCTTCCTTCTCATATAGGCCTTCTATGTACTCTTTCCAACTATCAGCTCTCTCCTTTGCTTTTGAGAGTGGAATTCCCATTGCACTTTTAAACCACAGTTGCTTTTGATTTCACCGAAGACTGTTTGACTTTTCTATATGCCGAGTCAGTCCTTCCGATAATCACTTATTTTTCAATTTCTTCACACTTTTCATGCAGCCATTTCGCCTTAACATCCCTGTACGTCCTGTTTACACTTCCTTCTTTCGTCGATCAGCTGAAGTACTTCTGTTACCCATGGTTTCTTTTCTTTCTGTATACCTGAATTTTGCTGAACGTTTTTGTATTTCCTCCTTTGGTCTATCAGCTGAAGTATTTCTTCTTTCACCCATGGTTTCTGGGCAGTTGCCTTCCTTGTACCTACGCTTTTCTTTCCAACTTCGGTGTTTTGCCTATTCAAAAATTTCCATTGCTCTTCAACTGATGTGTCTATTGAGCTATTCACTATCACAGTATCTACTGTCACAGAAAGTCCAAGCGTATTTTTTCATTCATTTGTTCTTCAATATCACATTCCTTGCGCATTGATTCTTCCTGGCTAGTCTCTTAAACTGCAGACTACTCTTCATCATTAATAAATTGTGATTTGAATATCCGCTCCTAGTTATGCCTTACAATCCAGTATCTGATCTCCGAATCTCTGTCTGACGATGATATAATCTAACTGCAATCTCCCAGACGTTTCCAAGTTTACCGCCCCTTCTTGCGATTCTTGAAAGGAGTATTCGCTCTTACAAGCTGAAATGTATATGAGAAGTCAGTCGGTTTTTCTGCTCTCTCATTCCTACTACAAAGCCCATATTCTCCTGTATTCTTTTTTGTTTACTCCTTCCCCTATATTAGCATTCCAATCCATGGCTATTAGATTTTCATCTCACTTTGCATAGTCAACTTCTCGTTCTATATTCTCGTATACTTTCTCTATCTCTTCTGCTTGCGACATTCGCATGTATACCTGAACTTGTCAGCGTGGGTTTGTTGTCGAGTCTGATGAGAAGAACCCTTTCTCCGAACTGTTTACAGTAACTCAATCTCTGATCTACCTACGTATTCATACGTATCCTATTCCAGTCGTACCTTTTTCTGCAGCTGTTGATATTACCCTGTACACATCTGACCAGAAATCCTTGTCTTCTTTATTTTTCACTTCACTGACCCCTACTATATCTAGGCTGAGCCTTAGCACTTCCCTTTTCAGATTTTATAACCCTACCACCTTAAAACTTCTGACATTCAACACCCCGACCAGTAGAATGTCACCCTTTAATTGATTAATCAATCTTTCTCTCATAGTCACTTCCACATGGCAGTCCCCATCCGGAAATCCGAACTGGGAACTAGTTCGTAAGCTTTTGCCAATGGAGAAAGCATATTGACACTCTTTCAACTACAGGCCTCTTATCCAGTGCATACACGTGGTGTGTCTTTAATGCAGAAGTTTCCAATGCATTCTGTATCCTCATGCCGTTGATCATTGCTGGTACTTCGGGCTTTTAGGGGCAGTTTTCCACCATCCGGACAGGAGAGTTTCCTGAACCTCTTCCGCTCCTCCATCCTCTTTTCACAAGGCCGTTGAAAAGACGTAGGTGACTTCTTATGTCGAAAGCCTTATCATTCAAAATTTAAGCAGTGATGGGGTTCCAACCCGGGATCCAGGGCGTTCTGATTACTGTCAAACGCACTACCCCTAGACCTCGGCTCGCTTTGACAGGACGTGTCTGACCATAAATTGTGGCAGTACAGTAGACAGGCCGTAGATGACATTGACGACACCCTTATGCTCCTTACTACAGTGGTTACTTACAATAATTTAAGGTTTAGAGATCGTATCTATGTTCAGAAACATTCGTTGTCCATGTGCTCTCCGTTGTCCTACTGCGTTGCTAAAGTAGTTTTGACTAAATCTAAGACTGAGATTGGTTCTTTGCCTGCCAGCTATGTTAGTAGTATTGTAGTACGGTGCAGGCATTGTGTTGATGACCAACTTTTACAGTACAGCGAGTCTAAGGAGGAATGCTCTGATGTTGTTGATGATATAAATGATGCACATGAAACGGTACAGTTAACCATAGATTACGGTCAGGGAGAATGGCTACCTTACTTAGATTTAAAAACTTCCTTACAGGGTACAAGGACTATGTTTAAAGAAAGGCTACAGTGACCGATGCCGTTATACACCACAGCTCTAATCACCACCTCGGGTACGAGACTGTAGCTTTTAAAACAATGTTATATCGAGTTCACAGTTACTCTTGTGTAAAGAGGCCCACGATCGAGAATTTCTGCGTAATCTGCACACCGTATATAACAATAGTTACGGTATCAATTACGTAATTGATGTTAACAAGTATATAATGGGTACAAATATTCGCTAGGCATAGGCAGTGGTCAAATGGAGATGAAATCACACTACAGATATTAGACGAGTGGAAGACGAGTTCATTGATTACAATAGGATACTGTGCTGTGGAGCAGTTTCACAAGAAGCAGGCACAAAGCGTACGACAAAGAAGTTAAAGCCGGCGTCACTTATTCCTTGAATATCGGCCAAAGACTTGCGCTTAGAGAGACAGCAACTTGTGAAAAGTACACATCTTTCACGACAGATCTGCTGCCAGGTATGTGGAGCAGAATGGCAGATGGTTTGGTATTAATCTTGTGGAACACAGTAGTTTGAGGAATTCGAAGTCTGCTTTAAGTAACCACTTACGTAATTTTGGCCTTTCGGTAACAGGAGTAGCTAATAATATAAAACTCTCGCGAAGAGAGGGTAAGGGGTGAACCTTAAACGTTCTTCAAGAGATTGCAATTATGTGAAGTTTAAAAGTATATGTGGCATCACATATCAGTGCCAGTGCACAGCGTATCAAGGGTGGTAACAGAATAGCAAGTTTGCGTTTGACGATAACGGTCGTGTGGTATGCGGCGGACCCAATGTAGCATGTCCACTGGGCCATGGCTACAGCAGCTCTGTACTTCGAGCGGCATCTGCTGCCGCAATATGCAGTATACGACAGCCAGCGGCAGCTGCTCAGCCTACTTGTGCTCGGAACCACATCGCCACGTGACGCTACGCAGCTGCCGTCTAATTGCGAGTGTGAGACCATAGTTTAGGCTGCACTGCAGAAAATCGCATCCATGTTAACAGAGATAGCTGGACTCTGTTTTTGCTGCGTTATTTGTAATGAGTCTGCGATCGCAGACAAGGGAAGTAAATCTTCTGTTTACTGTGATTATCTTGATCGCGAATCATTTCTGCTCATTTCCAGCTTTCCTTCGACGACAGTTTATGCCCCACTTTGTAGTCCATCCCTCCTTATCTTTTGTGTAGAAAGTCATAAACAACAGTACCCCAACATTCCCTTAATATCCAGGTGGAGTTAGGGCATTACAATATACTATCAAGCTTTGATTGCATTTCAAGGACGTGATGTCATGGTTTTTTTACTGGCTGGTTATTGATCCTGGCTTTTTGTTATATAATCTTGCATCTGGTCTAATTTTTATACATTTTTTATGGTACAAAAGTCTATAGTTTGTACTGCAGTGTTCCTATGATATTTGGTCATGAGAGGAAATGTTTGTAATTCTCTGCTTCTGTGTGTGGTTGCGCTAGTGCTCTCTACTGTGAGACACGTGAGTTCGTTAACCACCAGCGTGGTCCTTGTATGGCGAGGCGGTTGGAGGGTGCGTGTCCACCGCCTCCAGATATGATGTGAGTTTTTAACTGTCTGTCTATCAACGCTACTAGCTGGTACTTTTTCTTTTCTCCCTTTCTATTGTAGGTTAATGTGATTTTAACATGTTAGGTTTTTCTACTCGACAATTTTATTGGTGACGCCCTGCTTGTTGTGTGTAACTGCATTTTATCCAGAGGACATTGAGTTCCCCTCCGTCCCATCTCACGGGTCTAATGTTTTAACGACATGAGTATCTTCATGTTAGTTTTCATATGGCTTAATTATAAGGATTGGTCTCCGTTTTAGGATCATAATGTTGACTGTATCTCTTGTATCTTCTGCAGATGTACAGCTGACAATGTGATCTAATATCACGACATCGTTCGTGTTCCTATAAATAAAGATTTTTACAGAGCTGGAAACAATTTATTTCTCAAATATGGATTAATTCATCAGTGGTTTCCCCCAAAATTAAACTATTTGGAAAAAAAAGTGCTGAATGTAATTCATATCAAGAAGAATAAATATTTTAGTATACTGTTATATGCTGACTACATCGAATTACGAGGAATAGCAAATTCTAAAGACAAACTACAAAAATCAATACAAGTTTCAAACTTGATTGGAAAGAATTGTAATTTTAAGGTAGCCGTAAATAAAACTGAAACAATTGTTGTCCGTAGGATATACCCAGTACTAAACAAAATTCTATTTATGATCAGATTTTGGAACACGTTCACCACTTCAGTTACCTAGGAAGCTATATTCATTTAAACAAACGTAAGGGTGTAGGTATTAAATTACAGAGATAGCAGAATGTATGTGGTACTATAAGCGGAACATAAAAAAAATGCACAACAAGAATTTCTGTACGGTGGTAGCTGTACCAGTTTTACTGTACGGGGAAACCTGTAATATGAAACGAAAAGGCTTTACCCATGTTCAGGCGGTTGAAATGAAATATTTACGAGCAGTAAAAGGTTGCTGTAATGAAAACTTTATTCATGACCACTGCATATTTTTGCACTAAATGACGATGAAAGCAAATAAAGGTGAAAGAACCACCTAGAACGAATGGAAAAGACACGGATAGCAAACTTTGAAACGTCCCCGTGGAAAAATTTATGAATTACTGTGCTAATAAACCTCTTACGTTATTTGATTTTTGAACAGCTGAGCAAAACTGAACGTGCTCAGACGATTCTCTCTTCACTTACTCTGATCATCAATAAACTGACACACAATATTTTTAGTGCAGCGCAATCTGACTTTCAATAATCCCTACAAAAGAATGGCTCTGACTAACAATAACCTATACCTCTCATGAATCACTTACCTCACAAAAATCTTCGTTACCCGAACTACTGCAATACAGCGAGCGCCAATACTGCCAGCTAAATAAAGGATTCTAACTACTGAAGGCACTAACTACTGACAGGCATAGTTAGCAAATGAAAGATTTTGATAGAGAACAAACAATGTATTTATCTTAATAATATTCAAAAGTCATCATATTTATATCAGTTCATGATATACAGTATTAAAAATTTACTCTTTCTGATGGACACACGTCCAGATCGTCCGCTCTCAAAATTCTGCCATCTCTCTCCCACATCCACCACTGCTGGCGGCTCACCTCCAACGCGCTGTTCACATCCAACTGCCCAACACTACAATAGGGAATATTACAACGATGCCAACCAGCCACAGACTGCACAGAGCACAGGCAGTGATTTTCATACAGAGCGCTACGTGACGTTAACAACACAAAAACCTAAACAGCCTACTTACAACTTTTTGAAAGAAATTCCTGCTGATGACTGTAAATTGCTGTTATTTCAAAGAATCCTGTTTTTGTTTCCATAGTCACTCTCATTTAGAATGGCAGTAAAGCCGAGGTAATTTACACTTAAATGGTGGGAATTTCTTTCGTAAAGTTCTACGTGACTGTGATCACCGATGAAGGAAAAGTCGTTAAAAATTCCAAAGATTGCCGTACAATACAAACCAAAATGAAATATGGCCATAACCCAGTTAACAGATAGTAGCGAGTTCCGAATAGAGCGATTGCTCTAAGCTGTGAAAAGAAAAAGACGAAGATGGTGAACCAACTTGATTTTCAATGAGAAGGGTTAATTAAGACAAATATGGGTTTATAATGTAAGAAAATCATTGTATTTACTTTTAACAGCACTAAAAAGCAACCAGTATACCGCACGAAAAGTGCGCAATCAGTGAGACTCAACACAAAGCTATTCTCTAAAACGTAGTTGAGTACAGTAATGCAGCTGTAGGGAGTTTAATTGGAGTCGCTACTTGTGCGATACCGAGCAGAGGAGGCACTAACAATCAGGACGTTTAATAACAAGAGACAACACAAATACAGTTTGGTGTACAGCAAGCCAGTGCCTGTCTTTGTTCATCGATGAAACCCTCCCATTCATTCCCATAGCAAGCAGTCTCAGCTCACTTAAGATCTGCTTTTGTAAATTCCTCACAGCAGATGTAGTGCACCACCGAGTTGTCCCTGGCACCCCGGATGTAATGCTAGCTCCGTGGTTTTGCGGGTAGTCGCTTAGATGTTCAGCGGTCCACCGTCCACAAGCGACTCATATCTCTCCTAGCTTGTGCGTTCACCATTGCTGAGGTGACACTAACTGTCGGCGCCTTCAGTTTCATGGCGCAACATCACGTTTCCTTGGGACATGATGGCTGGGTTGACTCGTCCACAATGTTACCTCACGGATTCTCGAGGCAAATACTGAGCCACACTGAAAGATTTCTAGCTTATTTTTAGTAGTTATTGAAAGCGATGTCAAATCTCTTTTTGTTCGATGTGACGTACATCATATTTGTGCAATGGATGTTTTTCAAACTCAGATCTTCAGTAGTCGATATGTTACACCACAGAGGTTGTGTGTAGAAGCAATGTGGTCTTTGGTTGTCATTAGCACTGTTGTTGCCAGTGTGGCATTCAGAGAAGTGAGTGAGAGAGTAAGGTAAGGTGTTGGTCATGCTGCTGAGTGGTCACCAAATAACTAGGAGAACGCAGAGATGCAAACGTAGAGGAAATGGCTTTTTGGAAATGATTGTGTAAAGACTGATTTGAAAAGTGTGAAGACATTCATGCAATATTGTGGCTGCATTGCTTGTTCATGTGTCATTTATCATGAGTTTGTGAAAGACAGATGTTTAACATGGTTTTCCTTTATTGGTTCGGGTTATTTACTTTGACTGTCGAAAAGTGATTAACCAAAGTGATCTCTTCACGTAGCTTGGACTCAGAGTTAGAGTTTCACCACTCCTTTACTATTTCGTTAACTAATTTCATAGCAGAGTCATATTTTATATAAGAAGTGATTTTTGTGAAGATGGTTGCAGTTGTTAGGGAATGAGGTTCACATTAAACTTATGAATGCTAGCCTCTTTTAAATCATTAAGTAAGCCGAGTTTCTTAATCTATCTCCTTACTAAATTTTAATTTTGTGTTTCTTGTGTCCCTGCGTTGCAGCTGCGCAAAACATAAGGCATGATGTGCATAGCATAGTTGGTTTTCCTTGCATTGCATTTGGCAACGATTTTCTTTAGCTCGTTTGCTGCGGCGCTGTATTTTAATTTTCACCACTTTCGAACTGTCTCGAGTTTCCATTGCACAACCTTAAGTCATGAAAATTTATTACGGCTATTTTAATATTACAGTCAGGACACGATAAGATCATTTACAGTTAAGCTATGTGATTCAAAATTATTATCAGGTTCAGTTAAGTGAAGTTTAGTCCAGATTTTATTTGCTTTGTCAATCTTATTCTTATAGTGGAGTGTTGCAGATGCGTGTGTGTGTCATTAGTGTTCGGGATTTTATTATGTCAATTTGTTTACATAACGGAATTGCCGCAGTGGTACCACCTGTTCCCGTCAGATCACCGACATTAAGCGCTGTCGGGCTGGGCTACCACATGGATGGGTAACCATCCGGTCTGCTGAGCGATGTTGGCAAGCCGGGTGCACTCAGCCCTTGTGAGGCAAAATGAGGAGCTAGTTGACTGAGAAGTTGTGGCTCCGTTCTCGTAAACTGACATACGGCCGGGAGAGCAGTGTGCTGACCACATGCCCCTCCGTATCGACATCTAGCGACGCTTGAGGGTTGAGGATGACATGGCGGCTGGTCGGTTGCGTTGTGTCTGTGGAACTAGTACTTGGTAGCCATGAGACCTGCCGTGCATCTCCCCACCCCGTTCGTTACAGTAAAGTGCTTTGTGTATGTGCCAGTTGGCAGTATACAGCCAGCGCCGTAAGAAAGGTCGTCGAAAGCCAGAAGGGAGTTACCGATTCTGACCGAGACCACGACAACAGCGGGAATGAAATTGCCTGATTTCAGGGTGTATCAACACTAACTCTTCAACATGTCTACAAGGAATGACCTCGAGCGACGCAACCTTACGAAATAAACTTGATACTAAAAAGACACTAAGAGACAGGCCTAGGAGAAGAGTGTCACTCCATGTCTCTTGCAGTCAGTTTCAAAGTCAAGAGGCAGCGCTAGTGTCAGTAAATGCTGGTCCACATAAACAAATTTCCGAGCAGATGGTGTAAAGGGAACTACAAGCAATGGACATTTGGAATCGGACATTCCTCAAAATATCACTGCTCACAGGGTTTCGTTTAGAAAACGAATTGGAATGTGAGTCCTGTAGTGGACGCCGTTCAGGGTATCAGTGGTCACACATATCTAGTTACCGATAGAATGGAAAGATCTCTTAGCAAGATCGAACAGGAAAGTCATGGATTTCATGTTAGAACAAGAGCCGGCTGAAGTGGCCGCGCGGTTCTGGCGCTGCAGTCTGGAACCGCGAGACCGCTACGGTCGCAGGTTCGAATCCTGCCTCAGGCATGGATGTTTGTGATGTCCTTAGGTTAGTTGGGTTTAACTAGTTCTAAGTTCTAGGGGACTAATGACCTCAGCAGTTGAGTCCCATAGTGCTCAGAGCCATTTTTTTCGGAACAAGACAAGTAACCAAGAGGCTGACTGACAGTGGTATGCTCTGCGATTACATTGTACTCAAGAATGGCCCCACATCGTCTTTTCAGACGAGTCCTGGTACTGCATACGTCATGACGGAAGTGTCTATGTGTGTGTAGGCTCCGAGGAGAATTAACGTTGCCAGGATACATTAATCATATGAGCCCAGCGCCTGGCTTTATAGTATTGTGGGCCAATGGGTACACATCGTGAACACCTCTGCTTCGGAGCTGGTAATTTGGACAACAGCTGTTAAGCCCGGAGATTGCGCTCTATATCCGTTATCTTTCAACCAGATTATGTAAGATCGCACGTTGTGTGTGCTGTCCTGGCTAAATCGATACAAAATTTGGTCTAGTATTCCCATGACCAGGACCTTCTGACACTTATTGAAAACATCTGGTCACAGACTGTCAATCTTGCACTCCGCCGCTTGCCAGCTACTGCGATTGGTGAACACTGGCACAGAGCTGGATCAACCTGTTATCAAAACTCAGTTCAACTCGATGCGCAGCTGAGTTGGAGTTGTCTATTCTACCCCGTAAACACCTACAAATGTAATTATGTAATCCTCCTGCTACACTGCATACACCTAATAAGTACAATTTGGTTATTTACTATCGTTCTTGGTGTAGTAGTTTCAATGGCGACCATTATAATTCAATCTGATCAGTGCGGTTGATAACGAAAGATAAATAGTCGACCTTCACATGGTCCCAAGACACGGTAAACGGAATACAAGAAGGCATTGGCTCGTCGCCAGGAGTGTCGGCGAGATGGCCGTAGGCGATGAAATCACAGCGGGGCGCCGCAGCGTGGATGAGCCGCAGCCTGCCAAGTGCCCGTAGGCGGCAGCGGGGTCGGGGCTTCCCCTCACTTGACCCCGACACCGTCTGGCGCTGCTCTGGCCCGCGACACCTGGTGGCGTTTAGTTGCAGCTCACCTGTCCAAGGCACAATCTAACGCGCGACAATGTTATACAATGTGGTCAGAAGTAATCTGGAAAGCTTGTAAGTGTGCTGTAGGTTAGGTTGTGCTGGGAAATAAATGTTAACAAAAAAAATTGGGTACATTGCACTGCTTCCGATTTACTTAGCATTGAAGTTAACCAAGGAGGTCTTTGCGCGCTCAAATTCAAGCAGTCTGCGAGAGGCGGTATTGCCAAATGTGTTACTCGTTTGGTTTCGTAAAACTGAACAAGAGAGCGATACAGAAATTCGATATAGGACGCTAGCAAGGATGGAACCTAAGCCAATGGTACAACTATCTCCTGAGCTATCTTCTACGCTGTGAGAACCACAAACACTAATTGTGTCTGCCAGGCTGCTTGAGTTTGCGCACGCAACGACCTGATTTAATAACTTCAATTTTGATTAAATCAGAAATGGCGCAACGTATCCAATTTTTTTCCTAACAATTATTTGTGAGCACAACCTACCCTGCAACACCCTTGCTAGCTTCTCAGACTGTTCCTGACGACCCTACATAAAAAACTCAATAAAAATTCTAATTTATCCAACGCAGTTAATTTCGTTCCTGAACAAGAGCAAAAAGGTTTTTACTTCTACCATACTGATTTTTATCTTGGCTGCATTCTCTCTGTCCGTAACCTAAAATGTCACATTGTGGAAATAAGTTTCACCACTTCACTCGTACTTCAGTAGCGGACACCTACAGTATTAATTTCAAGTATTGTAGATGGAAATGTTAAAAAAAAAATCTTCGTTACCCTTCTCCTCAAATCGAGAGGAAAATCCGGTTACAAAGGAGAGACTATAATTCTCACGACAACTTCAAGAAGTAAACAACAATATCAGTGTATTTCATAGCGTCAGAAATTAAAATGTTTCATTGCATAAAATTTTCATGAACCGCTCACAATCGTTACAGGTGAGAAATGACAGAAACAAAAAGAGCAGTGTGAAATGTATTGAACGACCTAAACGGCCGCGGGATAGTATTGCAGGATACCAAATGGATCGTGTCTGATTTGAAACTTGCGTCCAGACAAATTTGTCTAGTTCATGTATTCATATCATTACGTGTTTGTGTGTCGCCACTAAATCATGGCTGAAAAGATGAAACCAGTAATCAGTTTTAATGATATGTTATGACCGACGTATTGAGCGTCATAATCTACGATGAACATGCATTAATATTTTTTTAATTGTTCGTTTCCTAATCTTTGCTTCTAGGACTTTGCACATTCACTTCTCTATTAAATATAGCAAGTAGCGCAGTGTCCACTTTGTTGATCATACACATTTATAATTCTATAATATTGCGTATTTATTTTTCTTCATATGCTACAGACAAGTTTTACTGCCAGAGATTACGTATTTATTCTCCGATGGTTTCATAACCTGGTGCTTGATTTTTATTAATGACTGTGATTGTGTTATGGTTCTAACGTCATCCGGACTATAAGCCGGGTTGCAGAGAGTAAATGTAGATGTAGATAAAATCCTGACAGTCTTCTTCGGCCCTCCGATATTAGTTACACTACTGGCCATTAAAATTGCTACACGACGAAGATGAAGTGCTACAGACGCGAAATTTAACCGACAGGAAGAAGATGCTGTGATATGCAAATTATTAGCTTTAAAGAGCATTCACACAATGTTGGCGCCGGTGGCGACACCTACAACGTGCTGACATGAGGAAAGTTTCCAACCGATTCCTCATACGCAAACAGCAGTTGACTGGCGCTGCCTGGTGAAACGTTGTTGTGATGCCTCGTGTAAGGAGGAGAAATGCGTACCATCACGTTTCCGACTTTGATAAAGGTCGGATTGTAGCCTATCGCGATTGCGGTTTATCGTATCGCGACATTGCTTCTCGCGTTGGTCGAGATCCAATGACTGTTAGCAGAATATGGAATCGGTCGGTTCAGGAGGGTAATACGTAACGCCGTGCTGGACCGAACGGCATCGTATCACTAGCAGTCGAGATGACAGCCATCTTATCCGCATGGCTCTAACGGATCGTGCAGCCACATCCTGACCCCTGAGTC